>NW_005842388.1:76407-116687 GCF_000455745.1 Alligator sinensis
ATTATTAAGAAGGCAATTAAAAACTAACCAGAAGATGTCATTCTGCTACTGCATAAATCCATAGGATGGCCACATCTTGAAGAGCCCATTGAAAATGGACTTGAACCTTGGTGTGATTTGTGCCCGTGTCCTACTGAACTAAGTCCTCAGAGATGCTTAGGCTCCGGTAAGGAAAAAAGAAGGTTACGGTGCCCTTCTGACACTGAAACTTAGCCTGCAGCATGCTTTCCAGTTTGTCCCAACACGGACATGAACTGTATTTCAGTTTCCTTCTGATGCAGTACCCTCATTCTCACATTTCCTCCTTTCACCAAAATTCTGTTATGCAAGCTCTAACCAGCTCTCCTTTGCCCTCCTAGTCCCCAGATAATCTATATTTTTTTCCTTTTCAGTGTCTCTCAGTTTCTATTCCTATATTTGGCTATCTCAGGATTGTGTGAGCACATAGATTATTTGCTCAATTCCAAGATGAGGTTCTCCCCCTCCCCACAATTCATCCTGCGGAAAACAAAGCCTATACTAAGAATCGGGTATCAGACCATTCCAGCTGGGACCTGTGGGGAGCAACTGTACAGGGAGCCTGGCTTGGTTAGAAACAGCAACAGTTATGATGGTGGTGGCAGTGGCAACCAGAAGTCAGTGCTGGCCTTTGTGGGTGCATGGCTGCATTCGTATGCTACTGGACATAGCCATGAGGGCATCTCCAGAGCCACTCCTTACCTGCCTCCACCCTGCGTTGCAAGGAGATGGTGGTGGTGCACAGATTCCTCCATCCAGTCTTCTCTCAGCCACTGGGGTAGATGGGGAGGGAAGAGGAGAGCTGAGCAAGGAAGGAGAAACTTGCACTGCCAATCCTGGATCCCTACACAGCTGCTCCTTGGGGGGCAGGCAGTGGACAGTAATGGTTGGGTAGTAGGCACCAGGGGCAAGGGGTAGCAAACGGCCTGCTCCCCACACTACCCAACAGGTGGTGATCTGTCCCCCCTGCCTCTACTTTCCCCTTGCTTGTCTTCTGCTTCTGCTTCCCCTACTGCCTGGCTCACTGCCACTGCTTTTCTGCTGCAATGGTGGTGGTGGTGGAGGCAGGATGACAAATTTCAGATTCGATTCTAGACTTGGAACTTATAAAAAATACATAATTTTCCATGTCTACAATCTAATTATTTGGGGGCTGTCTTAAATTTAAAGTCATCTTGGATTCCAGTAAATATATATTTATCAGTAACTTCAAAATAAGTAGTGATGGGCTATTATTACGTTATCATTTTTATGTGCCTCTCCTGAATTAGACATGCCTTTGACACAACTAACCATTGAACATTTGCAACAGTCCTTAAGTGCATTTTTAGAAAATACTATTTATATCCTAGGTTATACTTTAGCTTAGTGGTTCTCAACCAGAGTTCAGTGAGAACCTGTAGGGATGCTATGCTGCTACAGCCAGCACAGCAGCCTGGAGATAGAAGCAAGGTCCAAGTCAAAAACTTTCCCACATGCCTCAGTTGTTAGGAGACGTGGAAAAGCTGAACCAGGAAGTGGCTGTGACAGAACCTAGTTTGAGTTGCTGGCAACAGCACTTTCTCTCACAACAGTTCTTCCCGGTCCAGTCTCATGCATGCCTCCTGGAAACGGAGGGGTATGGGATGATTCTACCTCTTGACAATGTCTGCAGCAGAGACATCTATCTCCCTACTTCCATGCTGCCTTTGCTCCATGACCCAGGAGATGCATGTGGGACTAGACTAAGAATGGCTGTGGCATGAGGGGGTGCACCTGCCTGCTTTAGGTTTATCAGATAACTCTAAAACTGAGGCAGTGTAATACTGGGGATACTGCCAGGCATGTGTATGTGCGCCACAGCCATTCCTGATCTGGCCAGGCACTTTTACCAGATGGTGGCAACATTGGTTCCCTGGCTGAGAAGCATTGAGTTAAGCTGAAGCAGCACACAATCAACCAGGGCCCTTCCAAATTCAAAAAAGTTGTGGAGGGGTGCCTTGACTGTAAAAAACTACTGCTTTAGCTCTTTCCCCTTGGAGGACTGATGGTACTGGGTATTTAGGCAATTGGGATGCAACAAAACCATAGTTATAACCCCTCCCCCCAGTTGATGAATAGCCTATTTGTTACTTAAACATTATTTTTTAAAACAGTTATAATGAGTTCTTTTTTGCCTCAGGCCAAAGGGCCTTTAGGATATCTACAGAGAAAAAACCCGATATATACCTATAGATATACAGATTCTGAATACTTTTACTGTTTATTTTTTTCCAGAAAGAAAACAGTATAAAGGAAGCCGATTGCATCTTTTTAAAAAGAATGGAATGCAGAGGGATAATATAATATGATTTGAATTTCCTGTACCTACTAATCTTGGCAACCTAATGTACACAACATAAAAAGGAAATCCATTCTTCACTCTTTGCTGTAATAGGTTAAGAGACAGAGCAGAATGGCATAGAAGAGTACAGCTGTGGAAAACCTGAATCAACTATTTTGTGGTTATAGGAGTTAATAAAAATAATGCTGCTATAAAGGGCCATTTCCTCAATCCTCCTGCTGTTCTATCTTAGGTAAAGATTTCTGCTCAAGGGAATAGGCTTGACATAGTGTGGATGACATTTCTAGGGCCACAGTGAAGACAAAACATTTCTTTTCCTGAAACCACATAACCTGCTCCCTCATCCCACTGGCTTTCTTTATTTACTTTTTTTTAAAGATCCTAGGCTGTTTTTAAGCTTCTCTTTTCTGTGGTACCAGAAACACAGCAAACAACATAAAGGTTGGTTTCACTTGTCAGTCACCAGTATTCTTACATCATGCTGTCAGAAACATTGGCTCCAGGGATTATCAGAAGTAACAAAAGGCTTCAAAAATAATAAATCAACAGACATTCTGCAGCCCAAGATTTATATGAATGTCTGACCACTATTAAAATTAAAAAGTTAAGGGACCTAAAGTCACTGAAGCTCTTTCCATGGCTTTGATTCATTTAACAGAAAATGTAAGTAGTGTCCTACAAGTGGAGGTATTAGCAGACAATGCTAACATTTTGTCTGCCCGTGCATGTGTACATACAAGTGGGCAGACCTATAGATCATCTAAGACATTAACTTTTGCTCATGGACTGCATGTTGCAAACACAATCATAATAAAATGGATTAACACTAAATCTATAAGAGTAATCTCAGAGATGTGCTATTGTAGTTTCCATTTTGAACTCATCTCAGTAATTTTCTTGTCCTTTTACTCCTTATTTTATGCATGCTCAGTGTTTTAAGAGCAGGAGTCTATGGACTATATGGTGAGATCTCAGCTTAATAGCCCAAAACAAAAGAAAAACTTATTTTTTCAAAACAACATCGTAGCTTGCAGAAGTACGTAATAAAATATTACTACAAGGATTTAAAACTAACAGGGCACATCCACACATGCAATCATGTGTGCTTGCAGCAGCTCAAATAGGGTGGCTGTGGAGGGATGTGGGGGGCTGGGAAGTGTGTGGGTAGGTGTGGGTGGATTGTGGGGAAACTGTGTGGGGGGGCTGCTCAGGAGGGGTGGGTCCCCTGCCCTCCACAGAGTGCAGCCCCCTGCACAGCTCACAGACTGCCCCCCACATGGCTATAGCCCCCCCACAGGAGCCACAGCCCCCAAGAGGGGTTACAGTCCTCCCAACAGGGGCCACATGCAGGAGCTACTACTCCCCTGCAGGGCCCACAAGACCCATCCCCACTTGCTCCCCCAGCCCCCTGGATTGCTTCCCTGCCTGGCCCCATGTCCCACCAGATCCTGCAGCCCCCCTGATGGCTGCCTCACCCCCTGCTTGCACCCCCAGTTCCCCCCGATACCTGCCCCACTCAGGCCCAGCCTCCTAGCACTTAAAAAAAAAAAAGCCTCAAACTAACTCATCAGCAGCAGCAGGGGCTGCAGTGGCTCTGGGGTCTCATGGCAGAGCCCTGACCCACATAGCCCCCAGTCCCCAATTGCCCCCCACCCGGTCCCAGCAATGTGGGGCTAAAAAAAAAGCAAAAAAAAAAGCCCTGCACTCACTGGTAGTAGCAGCTGTTGTTGGGGACGCTGAGGTCTTGTGGTAGAGCCCCCACACAGCATGGGGCAATAGGGCCCAGCCCCAGCCACCTGGCACCCGCATTGCCATTGCCCCATTGTGTGGATGCAGGTGGGGTTGGCAAGACACTGCATGCTATTTGGAAGCTGAGGCCACTATGGCTGTCACCCAGGGCCTGTGCTGTGTGGAGGGGCCCTGCCAGGAGACCCCAGTGACCCTGACAGTAGCAGCTACTGGCCAGTAAGTGTGAGGCTTTTTTTTTTTAATTGCTGGGATGCTGGGGCCAGGTGAGGCAGCAATTTGGGGGGCTTGGGAGGCAGAAGGCGGATGGGGCCAGGTGGGGCAGCATTTTGGGGGGGCTGGGAAGGCAGGAAGGGGATGGGGCCAGTCAGGGTAGCAATTGAGGAGCTGGGGGAGTGTGTGGGAGATGGGGCCACATGGAGCAGCGATCAAGGGCTGGGGTAGTGGGCAAGGTTGGTGGGGGTCCCACCATGGTCCCCTCCCCCCTCCTCCAACCCCCCTACTATCACCTACTTACTGGCAGGGAGCTTGGGTCCAGCTCCTTGCGGTGGGCAAGTGGCATGCTTCAGCATCAGGGTGAGGGCCAGCCGTAGAGATTCTCTGGCTGGCTAAAAGAGTGTCTCACTGGAGGACCGAGCCTCCAGTTTTTTCATTCCTGCACATGCCTCTTGCAGCGTCTCAAAGGGCTTTGAGATGCTGCAAGATGCATGTGCGCACTCATGTGGATGCACCCACAGGGTGCAGCTACACAAGACATTTACTGCAGGGCTGCCTAATTAGCTCCATAGTAAAGTTGCAGTGTCTATACATGCGACCCTGTTAGGCTGCAGGAAACTAATTAATTTTTCTGTAGGTTACCACTTGTAAAAACAAGTATTATCCCATTTTTTAGTGCACAGAACACGTATGGACACCAATGAGGCTGGGTGGGACATGAAGGTACTTTAGTGCAGGGGCTGTCTGCCACCTAGCTCTATACTGGAGCACCCTCATGCCCCAGCCAGCCCCTCCACAGTACATTGAGCCAAATCAGAGCAGCCCTGGGCTGCCAGGCTGACTCCTGGGGTCCCCCGTCTGCCAGGGCTGCTCTAATCTGGCTCAACATGCTGTGGTCCTGAGCACATTTGTAAATGCACTGCCCAGGAACAATACACTCTAGCATGATATATGCTGGAGTTTATTGTGTTGCATTAATTGCACATGTAGATGTGCCCACAGGGTGTTGTTCAAATGATCATAGGAAATGATGTGATGAATTTGCTTATTTTCTTATAAAAATTCTTGAATGGCCAGACTGAAGTCCTTCTCTATGTTTTATAATGCCTTCTGTATGAATGGGCATCCTACCCATGGGTTTGCAAGCACAGGGTTTGCAAGCACACATGCATGCCTTCTGGATACAAGACAAAGGGCTTTTTTACACAGTAAATTTAGGTGGCTTCTGGAGCTCTTAAACCCTGGACTTGCTGCACATTAACACCTTTTAAATGGCTGAAAGAACTCATTAGTCAGCTTACAGTTGTGCCATTCCAGGGCAGGAGTGTCTCCAATTCACCTAATTTTGTTCCTGTTCCATTACCATGTGGCCACTTCCCAGAGTTATTCTGCCCAAGTTGAAGTCCTCCAGTATTGCAGAATACTGACTCAGGGACACCAGTGCACAGTGGAGCTGGGCATGAAATGTCCCCCCCAGGAATGTCTCACAGAGTGAGAGCCACAGCCCCAAAGAGCCTGGTGGCTTCAGTACCTTCCCCTGCTATCTGGAATGGATCTGCTCCCACTTGCGGTGATGCAGAGAGTGGGCAATACTTGAGCTCAAGAGAAAAAAGGATCTGGTCCCTCAGAGCTCAGGTGGTGCAGGCTAGCCAGCAGGCTGGTTGGTGGGGTGCAGGGTGATGGGTGCTGCCTGACCTCTGGAGAGAAAAGAATTGGTCCACTCAGTCTGAGCTTAAGCCCTGACAGCCCTGCTCTCAGTGCAGAGCCACTGCGGCTCGACAAGACCAGAGTGCTCCGAGGAAGCAGCTTGGTATCACAGAGCTGCAGCAGCTCTGTACTGAGAACAGGGCTGCCAGGTCTGAAGCCTGATAGCCCCACTCTCAGTGAGGAGCTGTTCTGTCTGTTTCAGTGAAACTAGAAAGGCCCATGATGCTGCTTCCTTAGGTCTTTGTGGTTTTGCTGAAACTGACACAGTGGTGGGCCCACTCTCTGCCCATAGGTGGCAAAAGGCCAGGGCTAAAAGGGCTTAACTCCTCCAAACTAATCTTGTAGAAGCTGGTGACAGCAGCAACCCCATGGTGCTACCATGCCCTGCTGCTGCATCGCCACCCCCAGCATCCCCACTGTGTGTTCCTTTGCCTCTGTACACAGCACAAGTGCCTGCAAACCCTCCAGATAATATTTTCTCCTGCCACCTATGTAGACTCTGCCTGGAGGGGCAGTGAATGGGTCCTGCTCATCAAGCCTGTAGTGGCAAGTCACAGCTGTGCAGATGGACAGTCAGATCAGATTTTTCACCTTACCATGTGACTGCTTCACTAAGCTGAATGAACAACACTACGTAAATTAACATTTGTTTGGCTTTCAGCTTAAGGTTTACAAAGGTCCTAAGGTAACACCGACTTGGTCTGTGACAGAACCAACTGACAAGCACACTGTTACCCTAAGAACCTGAGAAAGGCTCCTATTCTAGCGAGTCTCTTAGTTGAGATGAACTCCCCAGAGAAGGGTCATCATATCAGCAGTTAATTAAATATGTAACAAGGAAACAGGACTTGGATATCAGAATACAGCAATGCCTGAGCATAACCAAACAGTTGCACCACACATGCATAGCATGACACAATTTTGGGATCAGATCCCAATGGTGCCATTTCTACTTGCCAGTGCTGGGGGAAATAGAGGGCCAGAAGACAAGAATGAGTTTTCCAGTCAATGTGGGCAAAGAACATTGTGCTTCAACTCTACAGAAGAAATTGTTTTCCTGTCTTTCTATAGTGCCCCATTCCTTAAAAAACACATCGAACTCAACTAGAACTTTCCTCTTTTCTCTTGATTTCTACTGTCCACTATTAATTTTATTTGGAGAAAAAAGGGCCCTGGCAGATGCTGCAATTAAGATGCATTTAACCAGTTAACTGCACCATAAATAGTAACCCTGGCACATAGTTAAGGAATTAAAAGTGCCACAAAACAAGGTCTTCAGTGTGGTCCTGGGAATGGGTCAGCAAATCACCTTTGTCCATTCCAGCCCCAAAACCATATAGGAGTCTTCAACTGGCCTCAGTCTGGTACTAAACCTGGGACCAAGCAGGAGTCTGGAACCTTCAAAATTCCCATCAGTCGAGAACATTTTAAAAGCAGTTTCTTTTCCCTCAATACAACTAGCAGAGTCAGGAAAAACCCCCAGAAAAATGCATTTGCTGCTATCATTCATCATAAAGATTGACCGTTTTAGTCTTTCATTAAGGCTAAATCTTCATTTGATGAGACACAATGATCCAAAAATAGAATAAACCAAAGAAGGGTTGATTTTGTTAGCCAGTACTGGTTAAGTTTGGATTTTGAAAAACCAGCACTTTCATAGCATCATAGTGCTTAGTGTCGGAAGGCACCTAAACAGATCATCAGGTCCTACCCCCTGCCCCGGGCAGGAACAGGTGCCAGGGTCATATTACTCTGGCCAAATATCTGTCCAGCCTCCTCTTGAAGACCCCCAAGGTAGGAGAGAGTACCATCTCACTTGGGAGCCCATTCCAGAGCCTGGTAGCCCTAACTGTAAAGTAATGTCTCCTGATATCCAGCCTGAATCTTCTTTTTAACAATTTGTGGCCATTATTCCTAGTAACCCCGGGTAGTGCCCGGGGAAACAGAGCCTCCCCCAATTCTTGCTGGCGCCCCCGGTGAGTTTGTAAATGGCCACCAGATCCCCTCTCATCCTGCTGGTCCCCCCTGGTGAGTTTGTAACTGACCACCAGATCCCCTCTCAGCCTTCTCTTGTGGAGGCTGAATAGGTTCAGGCCCTTTAGCCTCTCCTTGTAGGGCCTGCCCTGGTGCCCCTTGACCATCTGAGTAGCCCTCCTCTGGACCCTCTCAATGCTAGCCGCATCCCTCTTGAAGTGCAGTGCCCAGAACTAAACACAGTACTCCAACTGTGACCTGACCAATGCCGCATAGAGGGGAAGGATCACCTCCCTGGACCTGTTTGTGATGCATCTGTAGATGCATGACAAGGTGCGGTTAGCCTTACTGACTGCTTCCTCACATTGGCGGCTCATGTTCATCCTGGAGTCAACAATGACTCCAAGATCCCTTTCTGCCACTGTGTTGACAAGAAGGGTGTTTCACAGCCTATAGGTTCCAGCCTATAGGTTGCTGGTTCCTTCTCCCTAGATGCAGTACCTTGCACTTGTCTGCACTGAATTCCATTTTATTCTCATCTGCCCACCTCTGTAACCTGTCTAGATCTAGCTGGATTCTGTCCCTCCCCTCCAGCGTTCCCACCTCACCTCACAACTTGGTGTCATCAGCGAATTTGGAAAGCGTGAATTTCACATCCAGATCGCTGATAAAGATGTTGAACAGTACAGGCCCCAGGACCGAGTCCTGGGGGACTCCACTGCCCACATCCCTCCAGGTCGAAAACGACCCGTCCACCACCACTCTCTGGGTGCAACCATCTAGTCAATTTGTCACTCATCTGACTGTATAGGCACCTAGTTTTTTTGTAAGAATGTGGTGGGAAACCAATGTCAAAGGCCTTCTTAAAGTCCAGGAAGACAACATCCACCCTGACACACCCATCCAGGGACTTTGTGACCTGACGATAAAAAGAAACAGGTTAGTCAGGCAGGACCTGCCCTCAATGAACCCATGTTGGTTGCCCCTGAGCATTACCTCCCCTGCTGGGCCCTGGCAGATGTGCTCCTTGATAATTTTCTCAAAGGTCTTCCCAATGATCGAGGTAAGACTGACTGGCCTATAATTGCTGGGGTCCTCCTTTCTTCTCTTCTTGTAAATGGGGACCACAATGGCCCTTTTCCAATCCTCTGGTACCTGGCCAGTGCCCCACGAGTGCTCATAGATTTATGTCAGGGGCCCTGCTATGACCCCCGCCAATTCCCTCAGCATCCTCAGGTGAAGAGTGTCTGTACCTACTGATTTAAACATGTCCAGCCCCTCCAAAAGTTCCATAACTAGGTCATCTCTGACCCTAGGCATGGCAGTGCCTCCCCTGGGTCCATCCACAATTCTAGTGGGGGAGATGTCCCAGTCCCTGTTCAGGAATATGGAGGCAAAGAATTTGTTAAATAGGTCAGCTTTTTCATTTGCCGCAGTCACCTGGTTGCCAAGCCTATCCTGTAGGGGTGCCACATTACCCAGTGCCTTCTTCTTACTTCCTATGCATTTGAAAAAGGACTTTTCATTATCCTTAATTCTGGTCGTTAGCCCTAGCTCCATCTCTGCCTTGACTTTCCTAACAGACTCCCTGCAGTCCCAAGCAATGGAGGTTTAATCCTCCTTGCCTTTGCTTTGACTCGTATCTT
This sequence comes from Alligator sinensis, assembly GCF_000455745.1. Taxonomy (NCBI): domain Eukaryota; kingdom Metazoa; phylum Chordata; order Crocodylia; family Alligatoridae; genus Alligator; species Alligator sinensis. The sequence goes on from NW_005842388.1 coordinate 86,038, forward strand.
ATTTTATCTGAACTCCAAAATTTCTGGAGGACCAGTGAGGTTGGAAATATCACCTGTACTTGGCTCATTCTGATTGTCTATCTGCTAGTTCTGCCCATCTGAAATGAACTTAAAATGTTAAAGTCTCGTGTCTCTCTCTCATATACTTTTTAGTTTAGTGTTTGACTTTCAAGCACTTGTCAAAACCTTATTGTGCTGAATATAGGCAAGGTGGCAAAGTTATGGCTGCTGTGGGAATAGTATTTCAAAATATCCTGACCCTTGTATGATTGAAATCTCATCACCTTTTACTAGATCCCAATCATTGTTCAGTACACAAACTCTGATACATTGAGTGCATGACTGATAACACTTACATGCATATTTAACTTTCCTATATGTAATTAATATGGTACCATGAAACTGTGTCAGCAGGGCCTACTGCTTACAAAATAATTAAGGCTCTGTTGATGACTTTTTATGTATTTTGGAGACTATTTATACCCTAGGAATAAAAAGGAAAGAAAGATCCATTCTTCTGATTTAATGAACTTCTAGTGGACAAGTTAGGCCTGTCACAAGTACAGTTTTATTTCCTTTGGAAAACATTTTTGCTGATACAGATCCTCCGGCTTTTAAGGGCCTCTATAATATTATCATCACAAGAAAAACTGACAATAACAAAGTCCATTTGCTGGAATAGGAAACTCATTGAAAAAACAGGCCAGCCATCAATTGTACTGTATGTGTAAGACTAAGACATCAGCTAATAACGTTCCAAATTCAGCTTTCACTTTCACATAAGCAACCCTAGGAGTGACCTTGTCTCTTCTATGTCAGCGAAGGACCATGTAAATCACAGGTGCTTTAGATACATTAAATAGTAATTACAGTTTGGCTACTGACCTAAATTAGAGATGTAAATGCTAATTTAAGGTAGAATTTAATCTTGCTTGAATTATAGTGACCACCGTTAAAAATCTTTACAAATTCCTTTGCAAGTAATTAATGGTATTACAATATTTATTGGGTATCAAATAAAGAATATTAGGGTAATTGTATTGGTTTATAAGGGTAAAATACCACAGATTTTAACAGGAATCATTGTATGTATATGCATAAGTGAAAATTTTAATCTGGTCTCTTCTCTTAATTAAAATGGTGACATACAGTAAATGTCCCATTTTCACAGATACTATGAAATCCCACAAGTTATCATAAATTTTCATAAAAGCATTTTTTGAACAATATTACAGATTTTTCAAAATTAACCAGTAAATGTCAGTATATCCCTATGGGCATTTTTATATGGGTTTGGGATGGCACCAGGCAGTTTAGTTAGAGAGTCATGCGAATTAAAAGCACCCACATGTCACATGTATCAGCATCCCCCAACTGAAGAAATGGCAGTGGGGCACTTTGAACTAAAGCTCATTGAACATGTTTTATTTCAAAGTGCCCCACCACAATTTTTTCAGCATGGGGATGCAGATACAAGTGACATGGAAGACTGCAAGAGCACGTCAACTTCTGTACTCCAGCAGACTCAATAAATTGAGTCTGTTCTGATGTACTGGATTTCCATCGCAATGGAACAGGCTCTCCACATGTGTATAGGAGCCCTAAGTTACTGAACTAAAGTGTGATACTACTGTATGTGGGTTTTACCCCATTAAATGAGGCCATTTTTTCAATATTTTGTGATATGCTATTACCATAACATTAATTTTTTCATGAAAATTCTATTCAACGACGGTGCACTGTATATAATATAAAGTATAAATAAAAGTAAGTAGTCTAAGCTTTATGAGTCCCTAGTAGTGATGTTTATCTACTTTTATTGCATGAATATGATCTTGCATTGGAATTTTCTAGTTGACATATTTACATTCTTTTGGATCCTGTTTAATTTCAGCAATGCAGTGTTTTAGACTCATTCCTAACTTCCGACATTAGCTGACACTTTTGAGATGGTGTTTAAGGCTTTACAATTCTGGTGATTTTTAAAGTATACTATCTCATTATCCATGGATGTAGCATATCATCACTGATTTCCAATTAATATAAAAAATTGATCAGACCTATTGTTCAGTAAAATACGTTTGAACAGATATAGTAACTGTGGTCTATGCATGCATTGGCTTGTAAAAGTCATTAGTTTAGAAGCAAAGCAGATAATTGAAAGTTTAACTCCTGAGCTTCCTAAACTTGCTTATTTCTCATCTGTAATATAGTGTTTCCAATATCACTTGTCTCTCAATTATGTGGAACTGATTACTAATGTTATTTGATTATCTGCGTAGGTGGCAATTATTAGAGCATAGCAGAATACCTTTGGGGAGAGAATAGAAATAAAATCTTTTCATGCGCTATCACTTATAAATCACATCTAAAGCACTTAGAATACTAAAATGTTGATTTACTTTCAAGTGTCCTGATTTTCCCTTCACTGCACACGTGTAATTCCCATTTAGCATCAGTGATGGTTATACTTGAGTTTCAAAGGGAGAATAAATCCCAAATTATACAGCTTTCTCAACTGAACATTAGAGACATGATGGTCTCTCTTTACCATAGCTACCATCTAGCTATTGCTCTGGGAAATACTGCTAATAATTGCTGAGGTAGTTATTGTGGGCTAGATTTTCCTGTCCCTTGATAAATCCTGTGGGAGAAATGCCTATTTACCAAATTCTTCCATTGGGAATCAATGCAATGTCTTTGTGAAAGCTATGGCTTGTCCACCCCTTAAATACAATGATCCTATGGAATATTTTAGAGATGTGAATGATTTTCATCAGTTCTACAGCTGGTTGGTAAGGGAATTCTGATAAATCAAATCTGTCTCATCTTCTTTCACCTGAAAAAAATATCTTCTTCCTTGGAGGTCACTGAAAAAAGTGTTACCTTCTGGGCTTGTGTAGTTTTTTCACCACAATTCCTAATCAATGTCAGAGAATCATGTCTTCCATGACTCCTATATATGCTGTGCCCCATTCTACTCTGGAATCTCAGGAAGGGTTTGCAAGGGATGGCATCATGGAGATTTCTGATCCTTTCTTTCAGTGCAAGAAAAGCAGATTTATGTCTGATGGATGATGGGTCCCTTTTAACCTCCCAAAAGGAGTAGGGTAATGATTGATTTACAATTCTATTGAGGCTTAATCCAATGCCTTGCTTGTATAGCTTTGCCAGATTATGCACTGTGCCAGGACTAATGCAATACTAAAAATACATCTAGCAATTCCGATCTTTTTTGGAAAACCATATTGGCATCATAGGCCGTGTGTAGATGAAATGAGAGGCGTGTGTGCATGACACTTTAAGGCGGACTAAATCCTTTTGCACTGCTTTAATGGTATCAGTGTTTGCATGCCTCGGTGGTGTATTGTGCATTAATTGTGCTGTAGGACATTTGGTGGCATATGTGCCTTTAATGACTTGGAGCACAGCAAACTAAACTTTGAGGTGTTTTAGTTTGCTGCCCCTACAGCCACAGAGCAAAGCACTGGGCTCCATGCAGCTCCACGGCTCTGTAGGTAGCCCTGTGGCAGCCCAGCAGCAGCCTGGGAAAGCAGGCTCTGCCCAAGAAAAGCAGTGAACCTGATCTTTCCCCACCCCTGGAGCCTGCCTGCCTGAACTGTGAAGGGGCCTGGTGCTTCCCACCGCAGCTGCAGTGCCCCCTGGGACTGCCTAAGCTGGGTGCCTGCGGGCAGGTGCTGCTTGGGGGGGCCGCCGCTGCTGCGGAGGGAAGCACCAGCCCCCACCCCCCACAGCCTGAGGACCAGTCCACCTGCAGGCAGCTCACCTTCCCCTCCCCGCTGGAGAGGCAGGTAAGTCAGCGGGGTGTGTGCATGACACGAGGGTTTAATCAGCCCTAAATTAAAGTGGTGTTTTTTAAAACCCACTGCTTCAGTTTAGGGCCCCTGTTTTGTCTACACATACCCATATACTTTACTAAACCAATTTCTGTCACAGAACTTATTAAATTCATTATCTTAGTGTTATTTAACTTCTCCTGTGTCCTGTCTCAGAGACTTAGATAAAAGGAAAGTAAAGATTATTCACTCCTTCTTCAACATTTCTGAATCAAAATGCCTGGGGAAGAGGATTTCTGTATTTGTGGTTTTGCATATTTCTATACAGGAGTTGGCAGCATATGACCCAGAGAGCCACTGGATTTGGTCTGTGGAGCCAGAGGGCTTTGTTTATGTCTGTGCCTATACTGAGATGAAATGAACTGTGTCCACACCACTGCCACCTCTTCTTGTCTCCCCTTCCCTCTCCTCCAGGCTGAATGAAGCCCCCACCAGAGGAGATATTCACATGACTCAGCCGGGTTGGGGGGAGCAGGGGTGAGGAGAAGGAGCAGTATGGGAGCAGCTTTCAGCTCCCCAGCCCCAGGACAGCTCCCTTCCAGGTGGAAGCTGCATTCACACCACAACCAGGGGAAGGAGGGGTTGGGAGGGGTGATAGCTGTGCAGGCATAGCTCCCAGCCAGAGTCGCTGCTACTCCTCCCTACACCCATCTCCCCTCACTTAACCCAGCCCACTAATTAGTACCAACCTTCCTCCCATATGGATTAAAAACTGTCAGGAGGGAAGCAATGGGATTGTCTGCAGCAGGACCCCCTTATCCCACGAACACTTCTCACTATAAATAGCATTCATTTGGAACTCTGCAGGTGTTTTAGGAAAGAAGCATAGGTGAATGTCAAAGGGGCAAATCACTATAATTTAAAGTGGCATTATCTTCATGGTGACCATAGGGATTACCCGTGGGAGTTTTTCTGATACAAGGTTACATTAGGTCATCCCTTTTAAGCAGAACACTCTTATCTTCAGTGGGAAGTTCTATTTCAAATCTCAGCACCATAATTTAGCCCTTAGTCAGTGTGAACAGCTATGCTTAATTTGGCACCCTAAGTCAGTGGAAGCCAGGTGTAGATGGAAGCATGAGCAGCCCCATGAACTGAGTGCACAGGTTTTCAGAATTAGGACCTTAAAATTAAATTTTGATATACTGGCAGACTTTTCAACAAGGGTGACAAACAAGATTTGATCAAATGTTCATCCATGGCATAAGATGTCTCATCTGATAATGGTGCATCCATCTGTTAACAATTTCTGTGTACTTTTAATCAAGGGCTGGTCCCTGAGACATGAGCAGTACATCTCAAATAGGAAGTATGTTAGTTTGAAGTAAAGTAAAGAAGTAATACTGAAGTAGGATCAAATACTCCCCCTCCCCACTTCCCCCCAGTATACAGTTGTGGACACCCTAATTACCTCTCATTCTAGCTCAGGAAGCAACATCACCAGGCCTATCTTGGAAAAGCATTTGATGCACAAGGCAGCTCCAGGCAGCGTTGCCTGAACTATTACCTTTGTATGCTACTGCCCGCACTGGAACTAGTAAAACTGCATTATTGTGCTGCTGTATCTGTGCTACTTAGGCCTACTACACTTCTTCCCCTCCCCTCAGCAGCGCTAATTAGTCCACAGTGCTACACTAAAGTGGCTATATTGCTTTCCATGTAAGATGTAGTATGTGCTGCACTGTAGGAGAATTTAGGTGGTGGCAGACTCCTAGCCCCATATACATCCATGCTTGCCATAAATGTATGGAATACATAACCAATGGCAACAAATAATTGCTATTAAAAATAGTGTTATGGACTAGTGGAGCTAGAATAAAATCCTTTACCAGAAAGATATTAACATGGTTTTGTTAAGTTTTCTCTTTTGCAGATTTAAAATCCTCAAGTTAAAACCACAGCATCTTTCCAGACCCTGCCACCCACCTTTCTTATCATTAGTATTGAATATTTGAGTTGGTATTTTTGTACTTCTAAATACAGATAAACATTTTACAGCTTAAGCAGCAATTCTATGAATACTTTATAACCTGTGACTAACATATAATCATGGCAGCATCCATGCATTTATGGTAAAAGGGAGATGTGTTTAAACACTGGTTACTGATAATGGCATCCTAAATATTGGTGCCAAGTGTCTCCTATGTAAATTTACAGCCAAAGGCAAAATGATCCCATCTTGAGGGAAATTAAATTGTCCCTAAATACAAGAACTTCTGGAAACTATAAGAAGGAGACAGTTCTCTGACAATCAGATAGATTAATAGTGAAATAATAAATTAAACATAAACCACAAATCCCAGCCGTCTATGTTCTAATGGTCACTGAGGGACTTTGCAGAGAGTCTTAACATCTGGTGCAAAGGGGGCAAATAGAAACTGGTGAATCCAAACTCACTCATTTATCTGTAGTCTGAATGTAAATGGCAAAATTATTACACTGGCCTTTCACCTCTGTAAACAGTGGGCTTGCATCTGGCTCAGGTTGTATGAGGCAAGAACTGGTTTAAAACTTAATCTTAGAATAATCTTTAAAATTTAAATAATCTTAGATAAAGCCACACTACAACAGTCTAGGTATCACACAACAGGAATTTGGCATAAAAAAGACATTTAAAACTCTATAGCTAGACAAGAAATATGGCTATTTTGCTCCTATGTTCCTTCCAGGTCAGATGAAAGGACCAACCATTAAATCCTGGGAAAGGAGTCCTGGAAAACATTGTATAACAGTTGGTTCTCTTCAGTGTATTATCAGTTTATCCCCTTTCAAATGAAAATTGCTATGCTTGAAAGCACAAAGTTGCAATTTAGAAAACTGATGCCACAGCATACACAAATAATGACCTCCAAACCAATAAAAATGTAAATCCAAATTTAATGGGAGATTAAATACACTGGGAAATTAACATTAGATCAACAATTTGATCTTGCATACAATATCATTTATTTCTCTCTTGCGGTATTTGGCAATAGAAATGTGTATAAGAGCTTGTCTGACTATTTATCTAGAATTGTGCCCACTAGAATTGTAATATTTAAATACACTCCTTTTTTGTTTAATTTTTAAACATGAACTATAAAATGTTCATTTATCTATACCTTCATTTTCAATATTTGTGCTAGGCTCCAAGTCAGCTTGGGGGCATTTCCATTTTAAAATCTGTTTGATGTCCTCAGTAAGAAGTGCACCACTAGCAGATCCGTTTACCTCTTGTAATTTCTACAGCAGAGGCTCTGCCATATGTTTACCAATTTCGTGCTTTCATAATACTCAACAGAGCATGCACTTCTAGCTTTGGCTGCGGGTTACTGCTTTCTTACTCGGAATTACTTGGCAAGAAACACATTAACCTAAGCAATTTTGTATTATGCTTTTCTGAGGATTGATGTAGCTTCCTCATTTGGCCTTGTAATGCCATGAACAAAACGGAAAGGGAAATCAATAGAGGAAATTCCCCCAGGGCCTCCCAAACCTTCAATTAGTCTGGGGTATATGTCCCTCAGCAGAATGGGCAGCCAAAATCTGCCCCTGTACATTGCAGTCTACAGAAGCTCTGCATGATACTTTCACATGCCTGTGCACAGGTGGGCCCCTTAGAAAAGAGAGCATAGCACAAGTCTCGACTTACACAGAATTTCAGAAGGGCTAAAGAGCAATGAGGAACCTTCTCCACTCCCAGCCCTGGATTATCTTCTGATCCTTTACTCAGAAAGACTTTGCACAGCTCATTACGTAATGAGCAAATATTGTACCTCTCTGCATTCTAAAGATTTAAGCATACTTCAATGTTTTTTTTCAGAGCACAAGAAAACAAACATGAGTAAGAATAAGAATAAGAATAAGAATAAAAAAGCTAAGTAAACAGGGATTAGAGGCTACTGGGCCTGCTTGGAAATTTTACATTACTCCAGTCTGTGTTCAGAATACAGAATGAGACTGAGACAAATGCTTTATTAAAATATCTTAATACCACACTATGGTGAAATCCACAGAACCCACTCCCTGTGTGGAAGACTCTAACACTGAGCAAAGTGTTATGAGCAGCAAACAAATTTCAGAGCATAATCAATCATAAGAATAATTTCCAAAAGCAATCAAAATTCATCAGCGAATCACAAGCCACTATCCTAAGCAAGAACAAACTTTTATTCCACTATCATTCCTATCATTACTTTCTTAACCAATAAGAAGCACAGCATGAGCTGAGGAAGTGTTTAGTATTATGGTTAGGTCACTAGGCTGGATTCAGTGCTTGACTTTGCTCTGGATTTAGGTTACCTCAAGAAAGTCAGTTAACTGCCTGGTCCTGCTTTCCCTTCCACATCTATTGGATACAGTTATCTAGTACTTCCTTTCCCTCACTTGCTGCTGTATAGACAGGACAGGCAAGTGAATCAAGGAGGTATGAATCCAACAGTTCAGTCTTCCTTTCATTGGCACAGCAATCCTGTGGAAGCATGGATCTGTAGCCTCTAGTAGTAGTAGTGATCCAGTGCCCAGTGTTAAGTACCTAATGTTGGCAACATTTTTTTTCACACATTTCATAAAAATAAAGAGTTTAACAGATTACCTACAATTAAAGAAAAAGCAGCTAAAAAAAGGTCACAATTTACAAATGGAAGATTTATTTTGAACTCTGCAACTATAAAATTGAATGTGTCAAATTTGTTATTGTCTTTCTAGCTGTATTTTAAAATTGGTCACTTGAAATCCATAATGTTCTTAATTACCATTGCAAATTGGCTTTAATATTTTGCCCAATTTAGCTCCTCATTGGAACAGTATGAGCCTTTGCTCTGCACCCTACCAGAATGCCACTCTGATCCCCTTCCCCTGCCTGATCTGCCATATCTACCAATATGCTGCCTGCCCTCTCCCTATCCTGCTATCTGTCATGCACAGAGGCTATCCATGGCTTCTGTTGCATACATGCCTTAGGCTGGCCACCCCTGCCTCAAAGATTTGAGTGACTCAGAGCTGCAAGGAAAAAAAAAATCTTCAACCTTATTCTCACACTAGGAATGGAGATTCCTCTTGTTAAAATATATAGTCATGACTACATGATGTGTTCTGGTCCTTTCTCAACTCATAAGATTTCTAGGGAACTTCTTGGGAACATAGGATTAGACTATGGAACATGGGCGACTGGTGCCACTGTAGTTAGGGGGACACATGCCCCCCCAGCGACTGTAGTATGAATTTTTGCATATTAGTTATTATGCTGAAATGATAATAGTATAGAATTGATAAATCTCTATGATTGTATGGACAACGAAAACTGCATTTTGTGCTTGTTTCTCTGCTTGACATGAGTAGATGAACTTCGTATGCTATGTGTACATGAGTGTCTGTGTGAGAGGCTGAATGGTGAAAGAATGGTAACTATTTGCATGAAAACAGAAGAAGATGTAATTGATTGTGTAAGCAACAAGGTGCCAATGTATAAGTTACCAGCCAATGTATAAGTTACCAGACAGTAAACTAATTACGCTAATTAATGGATGGCTGAAGAACTCATCTGTGATCAGGTGCAAAGAAGAAGGAATTTTGCATATCCTGCTATTTGAACTACACAGTGCTTCAAGATCAAGCACACAATGCTTCAGTGGAGATAACCAACTTTACTGGAATGACCTCAAGTTGAGATAACAAAAAGAAAATACCTCTAATTTAAGACTGAGCATGGAAACCCCCCAATGCTGAACAAAGACTTGAAATCCCTATAAAAGTGGGATGCAGACAAGCCAAGATGGGGAATCCACTCTCTGCAACCTCATGGAGCACAGGCATGCATGTCTGCTCTTCCCCCATTCCTATCATCCTCAATAAGCCTGGACCCAGCCATCCAGTGTGAATGCTGAATAACATCTGCTGGTAAGTACAACATCTTACTGGAGTGATTTTGTCTGTATGCTTGTGTATGTCTTTGTATGACTGGCGTGTCCAAGCTTATGTATCTGCTTCACGTAACCAATAAACATGGCATTTTGCCTTATTCCCTTTTTAAGGTCTCACTCTTAATTTGAACTATTGGCAATTTTAAGTAACATGACCAGTCAATGATTGGAGGGGAGGGGTCCCCCCGTGGCCAATCATGCCAACCGGGAGGTGGCCATGGCACTTCCAGAAGTGGCCGTGGCACTTCATCCGACACTCCCACTCCCTAGCCGGCATTCACGGGGGGGCACCAGTACTCCCACCTGCCCCCACTGCCCATCACCTAAGTGGTGAGTGTGTCCTGTCAGGGAGTGCACCAGAGCTCTCAGGGGATGCACATGCACCCCTGTGCACCCTCTACACATCACCACTGCTATGGAATGTAGTCTCTGAATTCACAGGCAATCACTTTTCCCAGCAATTCCAAATAAACACCACTTCATAACATTTATACCCTGCTACAAAGTACAAAACCAGAAACATCCTATGACATGCCACAGGTAGAGTTGGACTGGTAAGGGCCCTTATAATGTACAACCACTGTAATGACACTGATATGTAAGCATTGCATATATTCTATGCAGAATATTTCCGCATTAAGATTTAGTAAAAATACACCAATGTCCAAATGATACGTCAACCCATGCATATAATTGCACAAACACTGGAAAATAAGATGTGAACAATATACCAGTCACACCAGAAGTCAGAGATAAGCTACCTTCTGGATGAATGATCAATTAAGAACACATAGTTAGATGACTATGATACTAGTTGTATTTTCACAGCAAGAACATGCACTGATTTGCACTTCCTAATTTTTCATTGACACTTAAGGAACTGATCCACTTGCAGGACTTGAAGGACAACTAGACCTTAACCTGTCTTGATGGTATTTTTACATTAAGAATTTCTTGTAATATTAAATTATGAATGGAAAGCTTTGATAATAAACTCATGAGACAACACCTGGATGTTACATTCTGCTTAATAACATCTGCAAAATTATAGACCTTTGGGATGAACTTATCCAAAAGAGTTGTCTCCCCTAATTACAACCTTGTTGCTATAGAACTTCCATATACAGTCAGGGTTAGTGACATCTGCAAATGAATTAAACAACTTATCAAATATTAATACAGGTTTTTTCAGTTGCATTATATAAGCAAAGAATTATCTGGATTCTACATATTGCTTTGCATAGGCTACATTTCAAATTTCTTTGTTAGTGTAGACAAGCAAGTATTCTGTTATGGCAGATCCCAGATCAGATGAGTTGAGAATTGCTCACAGGACTGATTTAAGGTCTTTTTCACATTCCCTCATTCCTATGACCTCTGTGTGCCCATTTAGTCCTCTGCACATGTTGAAGACAGCTTCAGTCTCCTCTAAATTACATCTGCTGGCAAGAAACTCAATCCACCAAAATGGCAGACATGACAGACAGGATGTATGAAAATTCCAGTGATGCACATCTGCTCTAACCACACCCTTTATGCTGGCTGCACAAGGGAGGGGGGCCATCAGCATACTGTCCAAATACTAATGCACCTTTTATGACCAGTTATACCATTTATATGCCAAATTTCATTGGCACCAGGAAATAAATCAGCCATAAACCTCTCAGCTGAAAACCTGTCCTGAAGTATATATTAGCATAGAATAGTGAGACAATGCTTGCTAATGGGAACTTGTGGGCTACTGAAAACACTGATTTGTTTTTCTACTTATTAGTAGTTTCAGTTTTAATGCCTAGAAGGTTTCAAAGCTAAGCTATGAGGACAGGTGGATTTTCAGATTTTATTCTGGATGTTAAAATTAAGCAGTAATTTAATGGCCAGTGAGAATAAGGGAAGCCTGGGAGCAGCTTTTAGAGGTGTGCAACTGTCCCTATGTTGTGAATAAAAAAAGGCCATCATTAATCTGAAATGCTGGTTGTATTTTGGTTGCGAGAGTTCTTCCTTTGTTTATATCTCAGAGGTCACCAACATTAACCACCTCCACCCTCCTCAGTTCAGTCTGTGCCTCAAGCACATAGAGAAGCATTAATTTGGAATTTATTATAGCTAGTAACAATGATGGACATCAATTGAAAGTACTGTGCCTTTAAGGCAGGGTAGAGCGAAGGCACCTTCAGTACTAGTCCTGTGACCCAGATGTCCATAATGATTCACTCACTTCACAAGTTCACAATTTTTACCATAAACAAAAATGTTGCCTTTCATTCATCTCCATGTCAATGAATGTTCTGAGGATTAAGGTTAACAGGACCCGCTGCTGCTAGCTCTGTAGCCTGAATAAAGTGATATAATTTGTTCTGCCACATGATCCAAAGACTCTGCTACCAAATGCTGTACTGTTACTATTAGGGAAATTTTATGAGTTCCAAGGCATGTCCTCATATATCAAAAAATGTCTCATACTGAATTGCTTTGCAGTCCATAAATGCATTTTTATCTGCTGGATCACTAACAGTCCCCCCGTGTTTATGCCATGAAGGAATACACCCTGGAAATTCTGGCAGATGAGAGTAAGTCTGCATTGACTAGAAACGGAGTTCTGGCATTTTATGAGGCATGGAGCCCCATTTTGGGTCCTTGCCTAAAGGAACAAAGAAGAAAAAAATATTGTGACTGGAACAGTATGGTGGCTGTCATTGGATACATGTTTAAATCCTGCCTTTTTGTAGTTTCTATATATAGGGAATGGATTACTTTAAGATGTGGCAAAATAAGGGAAGGGTAGGAAAGAGGGAGGGGAAAGTGGGAAAAATAGAAAGAATATGTTTTGGGAATCGAGAAAGATTTATTGCTTTCCTGTTTGACAATAAAGGCCAAGATTATTTTGCTTGATATTACTGGAATATCCACACTGGTGATTACACAGCGTTTTTACAACCACAGCAACTCAAAACAATTTTTTGTCACCTTTTTATAGAGCAAGAAAACTGAAATGTTTTACTATTTTGTAAAAATAGTGAGACATCTAAACATGTTTTACTAATGCATAACTATTTAGATGCCTTGAGAGACAGACTGATCTACTTGAACACTCACTAATCCCATTCTTTATTATTTAAATAACTGGATTACCATAGCGCCTAGGAGGTTGGGGCTTGTATTGGACAAACTGAACAAAGATGGTTCCTGCCTCAAAGCCTTCATATTCTAAATGCAGGACAAGTTTAGAGACAACAAACAGATGGACAGACATGGCAATAATAAACCAGGGTCAGTTACTGATGGACAAGAGTCCTAGGGTACAGACATTACACATTTACTGGTGTAAATGATCAGAAACCAGTCTATACCCATAAAAGAACAGAAGTTTGGTACACATAGACTGGTTAAAAATGCCAGAACCCAGTCTAAGGTTTGCCCCCCCATGGGTAGAATGTGTGTTTTGTTCGCTACTGATCTAAACTATGCTTCTTACAGAAAACTGCATAACTTAGATTCTGCCTCAGGGTTTTTGAATGTCTGTACCTAGCCCTAGTGTATAATTGTCTAAGAACCATCAAGTTTTCTGTTTTTGAATAAAGGCAGGGAAGAGTCTTAAGAAAGGTTTTGAAAAAAAGTACAACAACCATATGGTATGTTTACAGGGAACTGCTCCAATGCATAAAGGACCAGCATGAAGATGAAAGGTGCTGGGACCTTATGCTGGGATCATGAGGTGATCAGAGAGTGCCCCGTCGCCACCTCCTCCCTCGTATTGAATGAGAGGTGATCAGCAGAGTGAGAAAGTACCACAACAGATCTTGAAAGCAAAGATGATAATCTTATATTTGATATCAGAGCAAGGAGAGCTAGTGGACAGAGGCAAACAGCAGGGTATCACATTCAAAGCAGCCTTCGGGTGGAGCTGAGCAGATGAAGCTATTAATTGTCAAGGTCAAAAAATGATGCAGCAATTGAGGCAAAATGATGTCTCATTTTGAACGACTCTGGGCAAGAGTTTTAGTTGCGTGGATGTCTATGCAAAGCCATATCTATATGCATAGATGGATGCACAATTGTGGTAAGGAAGGTGCAGCCACACCTCTTTCTTCTGGCTCTGCAGTGAATGTTCAGTGAGCTCTTGGAGCAGTGCGCCCTTTGAACTCATGTGCCACAGGTGAAGGGGGAATGGCTCCCTCCCCAACCCCACCATGATCCTGGATGCTCATTGTCATGTCAGTGCAGCTCACCAGCTAGTCAGCACAAACTCTGGTCACACCTCTTGTTTTCATATGGCTCTGGAATCCAGGGGTGAGCCTTGCTGCTATTTGTATTTATCCCACTTAAGATAAGAAATTAGTAATATAATCAGCATTTTTTTTTCATAATGTACAATTATGCTTTCTTGACTACAGGAGGAATTAAAGACTTATCAGGATATCTGTCTGTGTCTAGGAGCTCTACACTAATTTAGAAGACGAAGTACTACAATCACTAATGTCATTTCAGGACATATTCTGGTCCTACTTATTCAGAATTAGCACTGACTTTTTCTGAATGTTTGCACATGAACAAATCCACCCACAAACAAATAATATTTGTCAATTAAACATATTAATAATCTGTAGGGAATCAAAATGCTATTAAGTCAGCAAAGGCTAAAATGATTTCAAAATGCAAATCTCATGGCAAAATAGCATGTGAGAAGGAATAATGTTTTTTCCCCCTCCCCTAATGGAAAAGAAATCAAAATTATATAGTATCTTTCTTCCCACAATAGTCTTTACACTAACTGTTAACATGGGGTTGCAAGATTTTGAGCATTCATTTGGTCTCTTTAGCAAACTCTTAGGTACAATTCATTAGCACATCATTCTTCTCTTTAAAGGGGTGCAGGACTTTTGTAAGGAAGAAACCTACTGTAATGGACTGCACTGGTAGCTTAAATTCCATTTCCCAGTAGGCTCCTGGGAAAAGGGAAGGAAGCCTGGGGGAAGCTGAGCTTTGGCATGCAAACCAAGGGTCGGGAAAAGAGAGTGCGAGTGAGGGAGGCTGCAGTTGGTGAGATGAGTAGCAGAGACTGAAGGGCTTAGGCAAGACTGATCTTAACAGGCTGCAGCTGGTGGAGTGAGTAATGGACTTATAGGAGCTGCAGCTGGCCGGATCCTGACAGGCTGAAGCTGGCAAGACATGCAGGGGAGTCTTGCATGCAGTGAAGCCAATCCGGTGGGCCACAGCAGAGGGGACCCAATTGTAAAGTCTGGAACAAATGGCAAACAGGTGTGCAGAAAAATCGAAGGATGGTTTAAAAGCTCTCACGATGGAGAAAGAGCTTGAGAATCCCTTGGTATAAATATCCCATTGCTAGTATTTCTTACTTGTCATTTGGTTACATATTGCAAAAGCATTTTTATCACTGGATAACTATTATTCCCTTGTGTCATAGGAAGAAGGGCATAGCAGATCAATGCTGGGATGACAGCCCCCTGAGAGGCATCCCTGGTGGTTTCCGGGGACAGAGTGGTAGCCTGGTAAGGGCAGGAGGCAGTTTACACTCACCTGCAGGGCCAGTGACGATGTTGATGATGGAGCCACAAGCACAGCATCAGCCCAGTTTTACAAGTTCGTGCTGACTGCAGATTGGCTGGCGTGTCGGGGCTGACATCGTAAGTGAGAGCCCCAAGCCAGCAAGGAGCAGAGCACTAGGAAGCTTGGAGGCAGGGAAAAGAGCTCCATGGCAGAAAGGTCCTAGCAGGCACCTTGAGCAACTAAAGGGTCCAGTTCCTGAGACTGGAGGCTTGGAGTGGTCTCCAGCCCAGGGATCCCAACTCCAGAGAGGAGTGAGCAAAGCATAGCGCAGGAGAAGGTTGGGGTCAGCACCACGCTGAAGGAAGCTGCACCATGCAATGGCAGACATGAATGGCCCTTAAAGTGCCAGGATTTGGGAGCACACGGTTTGTTTGTTTTTTGTTAAGACATCTTTTGTTTTAAAGTTTTTGATGCCCTTTTTATGATGAGGGCTTGATTAACCCATTGGACAGAAGCCTGGATAAATTGTGGCTTGGGTTGGATGGAGTTAATGACTTGGGGGCAATGAATGGTTTGAGACCAAGGGAAACAGTTGATTCCAGGAAGATTTTGATTTATTTAGACTCTGAGGGAATGCGTGACTGACAATCACCCGAGGTCATAGAGTGACGTGCCAATGAACTAACTGGGACATGAATAGACCATTTGATTTATAAAAAAGTTGTTTTATTTATCAATGATCCGAGGAAATTAATGAACTATAACTGCCAAAGCGTGCAGATTGATTTGCATTTGGATTGAATCAGGACTACGTGAATCATTCAGGTATTGAGAATATTCATTTGCTGTCTCTAATCCATGCACTTCATGACTCTCTGCTGAATGTGGTAAGGGTGAAATGTGTGCTGAGAGTATTGCCAGCTCAGAGCCTATTCCTGGCTAGAAGGGACTGTGGAGTGAATTTCACTTGCAGACCCAGCTGGTGTGCGGGCAGGGTGAAAGTGGGGCAGGTGAGCCAGGGGGTGTACTCTGTGAGTGGAACATACTATGGGTCAAACTGCCTGGGCTGAAGATCTGGCACCCTAGACTGGAGCACATAGACCTTGTGACAAAGTTGTCCTTGGCACTACCACATACACCTTGTTATGTTTATTGCCAGGGTATGAATCTTAATGCTTATTCACTTGCTATGCCTATTCCAATTGCATAAACTTTAATGCCTATCTGCCTGTTATGTTACCTCCAGTGTATGTATTCTAATATATTCAGTTAGGTTTATAATCTCATAAGCCCAGTGGCCTTCTCATTTACATACATTTACCTCAATGCTATTTTTGATAGCATCAAATTAAGAAAAAAAATGCTTTATTCAAAATGGCTCAATAGCATCTTGGGACATGTTGGTAAGAATTTCACAGCACTTTTTCACATTTAATTTGGGCTTGTATTGGTAAAATGTCCTCCAATTACCTTTGTCATTGGTAAGAATAAACCAGGCTATTCTCAATGAAAAATGGCTGCTAGACTATTGTTAAGGCTATGGACAAGAAATATTTGGTGACAGGAGAATGTGGTTTTATCACACAACCCAGTCTTTTAAGTATACATGCCCACAAAAGCTGCCTCTTCCCAAACTGTAGTGTGCTAGGGAAACTCATCAGAAATGCTGTTGATTCTTAAGCAAGAAAAGGGGAGAGAGATATTTATAACCTTTTCTCCATTCCCAGCATACCTTGATATTAAGCTGGAAACCCATGAAAATCTGGGAAATTACAGCTCTCGTACATATGCTATTTCTGGGTGGAAGCTAGAAACAGATTAAGTTGAACTACAGCCCACCCTTAAAAGACCAATGTGTCTTATTACAACTGTACTGCAGGGACTCCTTGCACCACTTAAGCCCCAAATTAAGTATTTCACATACTTCATGATGGGTAATAATGAATAATCTCTGTTCTTATTAAACAGAACTGACTTTATTAAAATACATATTCCTAGTATTCCTAGATATCAGTAAACATATTGACTCAGAGTTGTCAATTCTCTTCATTTTAGAATAAGTCATGGTATTATACAATTTTCATAAATCCTCAACTCCTGGTAAACTGTAATTGTCATCTAATCTCAGCTGTTACTTTCCTTAAAGTCAATTTCTAACCTTTAAGCTTGTGTAAAAAAGCTTGAAAATATTGCCCAAGTGCACCAAGAGGCCAAGAACTTTGTTACACCTTATGCCGTGGACCACACAAATGTTGATCAGTGTTAGTGCTAGCTTGGAGTTTGGGGTAGTTACATCCTAAGTCTAGAAACCTCTGACTGCCCCCCATCTGCACAACTGTGACTTGCCACTAGAGGCCTGGCAAGCAGAGGCAGGACTAGGAGCTGAAGCCGTGAGCTGCCATTAGAGGGCGGGTGAGCCAGGACAGGCTTTTATCCCTGCTTTCTGGGTGGGGGTGTGAAAAATCCTGGGATACTGGAGGACTTCAACGTGGGCAGCACATCTATCGGGAATGGCCACACCTTTATGGAACAGGAGCTGGGTAGCGCAGATCAGAGATAATTCTGCTCTGGAGTGGCCTAAGCATAAGGAGTGCTTAAAACCACACTCCAGGGGTTAAGAGCTCCTTTTATTAATAAATGGAATAGGGTTTTTCTTATTAGATAAAATTAAACAATGTGGGATCAAAATTAAAAAAAAAAAGATCAGATCATGTTACTTTCTAGTTTTTGAAAGATTTTTTTCTAGTTTTTGAAGATAGTATTTTGTTCATCAGGGCCTCTGTTAAAATGAATAGAAGGTAACTGCTTTTTTTCCATCCTTTGAAATGTTACTAATAAACTAAATCAATATTAATACTAAATCAACTACATTATGGGGTCAGGAGAGTATATGACCTTTGGGAAATATTTAATCCTAAGGATTGTGGCTTTAAGTAGCTATTTAAGTAATAGGTGATGGTTTAAATTACTTTTAATTTAGGAATGTGATAATCTGTACTAATTGTTCTCTAAAGTGTGTAATAATATCTGTTTTATGGATAACCAAGCCAAAAATGTGACATAGGTACACTTCTAATGCCAGCAATAATCTAATCTCAAAACAAGGTTAGAGATTTTAAAACAATATTTAACAATGGGAACAAGACTATAAAAAAAAATCCTCAGTGTTTTCCTCATATTCCCTGGAATATTTTATAAAACAGAATTGTGTTTTTTGCCTTATAACCTCAAGGACATAGAAAAACATGGACTATAAGATTTTGGACACCTGCCTACTACTATAGTTTCTGCTACTGTTTTCATCCAGATATTATAACACTCTTGTCCACAGAACCCAGTTATTTCAAACTATTAAATGAAAAGTGCTATTTTTAGGGCCATGTGGTTTGCAAAGCAACCTCTATTGCTCTCTAAAGGTTATTTGGTACTAAATGAAAACATAATTCTGTTTTCTTTTCACACGGGTGATACATTTATAAATATATTTATTATAAATGTTATCTAGGTGTTAACACACTATTTATTTTAGAGCAATGGCTCCCCTAATGAAAAAGATATGTACAAAGTTATTCTAGCCCTTTAAAATGTCTCCAGGACACTGTAGGGATACAGTATAGAGCAGCGCAGACTATTATACAGTTCCCTCTATTGCAAGCCAGGAAAAAGCAAGATAAAATAAAGAGGATAAAGTGATACATATTTTTCTTAAAGTTTGGAATGGAGGAACTGTATTTTCTCTACTTTCTGTCAGAAGTCCATGGAACCCCATCTGTCAGCCAACTATCTGATAAGAACTCTGGGGATCAAAGGTCAAGGGATAGAGGTAGTTACACTTTATGGCTCTCAATCCCCCAGGAGGAGATGCAGCACAGGATGCTAAAAGTATCAAGATTATATTTAATGATGTTCAATGCTACACACTAGAAGACAGAAGAAGATGGGAGATGAACACGAGGTAGCTGCTCCATGAGAAAAAATATTGTTATGTATTAGGCTCTAGAGTGCCACTCTACAAAAGCAGTAAGAGAATAGTAGCCCATCCCAGAACAGTTACCCTCAGATCAAAGATTATCAGGAGGGACAAGAAACATTTCCAGAATGCAGTAGTTGCCAATAGTTTTACTGACTTACCAATTATATTGAATTTTATAGGCAATGGGATTTTACAGAAGCCTACCAAGCTATTTTTTCTCTGGTATGCAGAGGCCAAAATCATCAGTTAGAAAAGACTGAACAGAAGGGCCTGGAAATACAAGTGATAAGAGGATGACTCAGAGACATGTACTTAATGTGATTAGGGAAGGATCCATGTCAATGAAGTTGCTCCCTCCTTTGATTTCTGCTTCAACCAAACTTTAAAACCAACCACCTGGAAGAGGCAACAGCATTTCTATTCAGGCAGTGCTAAGATATTGTATTGATTCCATGGCTCATTATTAGGAACCTACTTAACTTGCAGTGAGACAAAGCCATTTTCATGACTTTGTGCCAGCATGAAAAGCCCAGGGGAGAAGGGACAAGGAGACAGCTACCATCTTGATTGCTGACAGCCCTTCATCTGGCTCCTGCTGCCCAGTACTGATTGGCAGAGAGGCTCTGGGTGGTAAAGGAGGAGGAGAGGCAGCTGCCATCTTGTCTCCTGCCCCCTTCATGCCGCCCCACCAGCCAGCACCTTCTCCCAGGTGGCTTGATAGGCCTGTCTGGGATGAGAAGACTTAATCAAAACTTATTTTTATTATTATTTTTTTCCCCACAGATTTTGCAGACAACCCTGGATTTTGTGGTTTGTGGTTTTGTGGTGAAACTGCAATTTAGTCATCATCTCCCTAGTCCCTAGTCATCATCTCCCAGATTCCTGGAACTCTCTCCACTCCACAGGTGTTGATGACCTTTTACCCTTTTTAATGACCTTGATGATCGACTATTCAAACTATCCTTTCTTCTGCAATATTGCAGTCTGTTAGGCATTGCTAGCAATTTCTCTTCTATTCAACACTTAGTAAAGTTTCAAATTTCTCTTTAACTGGAGAAAAATATGATGTATTATATGCACTGATGTTCCACACCATCTGCACCTCCCTATTCAAAAGCCTAGATCTACCCATGGCTATGGTCATAAAAAAAGACAACATGAACTAGCATTTACCACTCAAGATATTTCCAGCAGAGATACTAATGACAGCAGTTATTAATATCACAAAATGCTTAGATGTAGGAGTAGAGGTGGATGTCATTTTCTTGGACTATAGCAAGGCTTTCAATATGGTATATAATCCTAGTCTCATAAATAAATTAAGAGGCCGTGACATAGATGTTTACATGGTCCAGTGGGTGGCAAATTGGCTTAGTGGTTGCACCCAGAGAGTGGTAGTAGATGGGTTGGTATTGACCTGGAAGGATGTGGGCGGTGGGGTCCCACAGGGTTCAGTCCTTGGACCTGTACTCTTCAATATCTTCATCAGTGACTTGGATGTGGGTGTGAAGTGTACTCTGTTCAAGTCTGTGGATGATGCTAAATTATGGGGTGAAGTACACACTCTGGAGGGCAGGGAACAATTGCAGGCAGACCTGGACAGGTTGGAAAGGCGGGCAGTACACAACAGGATGCAGTACAACAAGGACAAGTGCAGAGTTCTGCACCTAGGGTGCAAAAATATCCAGCACATCTACTGGCTGGGAATTGACCCTCTCAGCAGCACAGCAGCAGAAAGGGATCTCAGAGTCATAGTGGACTCTAAGATAAACATGAGTTGTCAGTGTGATTAAATCATCAGCAAAGCTAACTGCACATTATCATGCATCAGCAGACACATGACAAATAGATCCAAGGAGGCAATACTTTCCCTCTATGCGGCATTGGTCAGACCACAGTTGGAGTACTGCATCCACTTTTGGGTGCTGTACTTCAAAAAGGATGTTGATAGACCTGAGAGGGTCCAGAGGAGGGCCACTCGTATGGTTAGGGGCTTACAGGACAAGCCCTATGAGGAAAGACTGAGGGACCTGGACCTCTTTAGCCTCTGCAAGAGAAGGCTGAGAGGTGATCTTGTGGCTGCCTACAAATTCATTAGGGGGATACAGCAAGGGATCGGAGATGCTTTGTTCACCAGAGCACCTCTTGGGGTAACAAGGAACAGTGATCACAAACTGACAGAGAGCAGATTTAGGCTAGATATCAGGAAAAACTTCTTCATGGTGAGGGTGGCCAAATTTGGAATGGGCTTCCAAGGGAGGTGGGAGGTGGTGCTCTCCCCTACCTTTGGGGTCTTTAGGAGAAGGCTGGATAGGCATCTGGCTGGGGTCGTCTGGCCCCAGCCCTCTTTCCTGCCTAGGCAGGGGGTTGGACTCGATGATCTGAGGTCCCTTCTGACCCTACCATCTATGAATCAGTTCAAAGTGTTGGTGACTTTTCATCTGGAATCCTATGTATGGCTCTGGTCATACATATTTAAGAAAATGAATTTAATCTGGAATAGTTGTATAGCAGGGGTTTTCAACCTTTTTTTTTTTTTGTCTAAGTACCCCCGGCAGTCAGATGCTGAGGGGGGGTAGCACACGGCCAAACACTGAAGGGGGGGGGGTAGCGCACAGCCAGATGCTGAGTATTTGTTGGGTGGGGAGTGGTAGCACGTAGCTGAACGCCAAGTGGGGGGGGGGTAGCATGTGGCCAGACATAGAGCAGGGAGGCAGTGATGGTGCATGGGGATGGAGTGCCACCACCTCCCAGGAGGCAGAACAGGGATACTCACTGGGCTGGGGTGAGGGCAGTGGTGCACCTCTGTGGGGAGGGGAAACTCACCGGACTAGTGTGTGGTAGTGGTGGTGACTGTGTGTGAGCTTCCCTGCCCTGCAGAGAGATGCTGCTGCCCTTGCTCCACCCTAGCCCTGCTCCTGGGAGGCAGTGGCGCTCCATCGCTTCCCGTCCTTGCATACTCCCTTGAACTGGTCCAAGTACCTCTGCGGGTATGCCTACCTCTGGTTGATACCTGCTGGTGTATAGAATATGTATTTGAATGATATGGGAAACACATTATGCAGGCACAGTGAAAGTGGGGATAGGTTGCATTACTTTGAAACAGTGCAAAAAACTTGGAATGTGGAAATTAGTCTAAATCTTTCACCAGACAGTTCTCTAAACAGGATTCTAGCATCTAAATTCATCAGAAGTTGACTTTGGATGAAGCATTTTTCTGCTTGCATTTTGAATATCTATTACAAGAACCATTCTTTGTGAATCATGTCTGCACACTTCTAGAGAGGACTTGTTGGCAGGGTAAATTTCACCAAACCACATTCCAATTTTTAGGATGCTAGTTTTCTTTGGAGTTTCAGTTTACCTTTGCTAATATTTGTCATTGTGACAAGAACTATCTATTATGAAATAGAACAATAGGGTGTCCACTTCTGTATGCCTATAACTTTAAAAAATGCAAATCAGCACTCATAAACAAGCACATTATGAAACCTAGGGCCTTGCTTCATCTCCAAGTGGATGTAAGATGATGTTCTGTAGTGATTTATGGTGATTCAAGCAAAGACTCAAACCCCAAACGTGCTCCTACATATATTGCTCTATTTCAATCAGTAATAATACATAGCTGGTGTAATAACTATACTCTTGTCCAGATTCTATCGCTAGATAGAGCAGGGGTATCACTCATCTCGCCCCATGCAGCCCTGATTACGTCAAGATATAATTTGCATCATAACAGGCATATCACAGGTGTTTAAAAGCTAGGCAATTAAGTTGAATTAGTCATGATTGTTTTGAGGCAAAGAGTTAATCTGAATAACTGACAGGTACTTAATGTGGGACAATGTGCTTGTCTAGCTGAAAGGTCTGGGGTTTGCTGTGACACAAAAAGGTCAGGTGAGAATCAAGCCTTTAATCTCTCAGATCCATGGGCAGCATCAGGGACCAGATTTTATGGCTCTGTGGGCCACATCCAGCCAGTAGGCCATATCTTTAACACCGCTGAGATAAAGGAACTGAATTAAAAAAAATGCAGTCACCCAGACTCTACTACTGTTACTTGAATTGAGGAGAAACACACTCCTGGAACAGCCATATTAAAGCCAGTGAGATTAACCATTGAAAAACAAGACTGGAAGGGAGCTCAAGAGAGTTTGTCCTGTGCTCCAAGGAGGGCTCAACAATACCCAAACCATTCCTGACAGATGTTTGTCATTCCACACATTTTCCAGGATTTAACTTTTCCATTTTGTTTTTCCTGTAGGAAATTTTTCCCTTCTAAGGTCTTACTACTTTGTTTCAATTCATTCCCTCTTTTCCTAAACCTAGTAGATATGAGTCCACTCTGCACTAATATTTTTTAACATATTATGACACTCTTACAATGTCCCTCATAACAGGTCTTTTATCTACAGTAAAGAATTGCAATTCTTTTAATCTTTTCTCACAGATCATATTTTCTAGACCTCACATCATTTTGGTTGCTATCCTCTGATTGCCTACACACTTCCTTGAAGCTTTGTTCCCAAATCTGGACAAGGATGCCAGATGAGTTAGGGTTAATGTCTGGGTTTTCCCAGACATGTCCTCTTTTTGAGTCCTCCCATCTCTGCCTGGGTGGTTTTTTTAAATATCAAGAAATGTCTGGGATTTTGCATTGCCTTTGCTCAGCATCAAAGCTTTTCCCAGCACTTCCTGGCTTGCCGTAGCAAGGAGCTGCTTGGGGCTGATGGCAGTGGGGAAGGGCGACTGGAGTCAGGGGCATCACGTGCGTCTCACATGTACTCCAGCAGTTGCAGGCAGGTAAGTCTATGGGGGCAGGGGGAAAGGGGTTAGAGGGCCAGGACTGGAGATTGTTGGGGTATGTGTGTGTGTGTGAGCACTGGGGAAAGCTGTCCAGGCACTGGGGCTGCAGCAGAGAGGGGAGGTGTGGGTGGGGTGTCTGCCTTTCCAGCATGGGAAGGGGGGAGGGAGGGGGCCCTTTGGGGGGACAGCAGGCAGCTGCAGCCAGTGGCAGTGGGGCCAATCCCTTTGCTCCCAGGGGTGAGGCAACTGCTGAAGAGCTGTGGCTTGGAAGTGAGGGGGACCAGTGGGGCAGGAGGACGGCTGTGGGCTGGGAGTGCAGGCACAGGCAGGGCCAAGGGGCTGCAGGTCAGGAATATGAGGTATCAACAGGGATGGAGGGAGCTGCAAGTTGAGTGAAGGGTACCAGCATGATCTGGGAGGGAGGGTACTGTGAGTCAGGAACAAGGGGCAGCAGCACAGCTTGGGGGGTGGAGCTGTAGCTTGGAAATGAGGGGCAGGGGTAGGGCATGGGCATATCACTGCCCCCCTGCAATAAAAATAACACTGCCCGCCCCCCCTCGTGTCCTCTTTTTAAAACTGGAAATGTGGTAACACTAAGATGAGTCAAGTGCTGAGAAAAGTCGAAGCATCATTTTGCATGTCTTGTATAAAATACTATTGTATCATGCATCCCAGTTTTGATTGTTACTGTTGCTCAAACGTCCCCGTTTTGTATTTTTGAAATACAATATTATACTTGTAGTTGTAGTTTTTGTTGGTTTTTGTAATTGTAGGTGTTTTTTTTTAAACCAATATGATATTTTGGATGCATGTGCAGTATGTGATCTTCTATAACCCTCTTCTGCAGAACTATCTCCTAGCCAGGCATTTTCCAGTTTTTATTTGTGTAATTCATTATTCCAACCTAAGTGCAGTTTTTTGCACTTGTAGTTATTAAACTACATCCTATTTATTTCTGACAATTTCTCCAATTTGCCAGCATCATTTTGAATTCTAGTTCTGCCTTCAAAGTACTGGCAACCCCTTTCCAGCTTGGTATAATCTACAGATTTATAAGCATTCTTTATTTTATCATCCATGTCTTTAATGAAAATATTGACTGTTGCTGATCCCAGGAGAAATCCCTATGGAAACCCACTTTATACAACTACCTAGTCTGGCACTGAGCTATTGATAATTACTCCTGAGGAAGGTATTCCAACCAACTGAGCACATAATTTATAGTATATTCATCCAGACCACATTACATATCTCATAAGAATGCTAAGGAAATGTAAAAACTGTGTCATAAGGTAATGACAAGGTGAGGTATGAACATGTAAGCACAGAAGAATCCTTTCCTAAACGTTTTACTTTGGGTCTGATTAAAAAACAAGATTAACATTTCTTTCAGATGCAACAGATATGAATAATAATGAACTGAAACAAGAATTTTTTTGGTGGTTTTTTTTTTTTTAATTGGGCCAACTGTATATTTGGGATAAAATTAGACAAGCTTTCTTAAAATGACCTAAGGAATGCTTTGTATTTGAAAGCTTGTCTAATTCCACCCCAACCATGCAGTTGGTCCAGTAACCGTTGGCCCCCCAAAAATCCTTGCCGCATGCATTATTCCTGGACTATCATGACTATATTACTCTAACACTACTAAGAAAGTGAATCCTATGACAGTCCAAAAATATCCTGCCTTTCATCTGGCACATAATGAAGGAAGACAGAATCACTCCTAGCCTAGGGTAACACAATAGAAAGGTAATACAGATTTCACTTTATTGGCATAAATATCCATTTCTCCAATGGGTCTTTTCTTTTAGGGCCTAGCACCATTTGATCTGAACCACTAAAGTCCCTGGGCTACATTTTTGTAATCTTTAAGATGGGATATTCTACCACAGAAACAAAACTTGTGTTATCTTCAGTGACTAACGTGTCCTTCCAGCACAAACATAAGTAGCTTTAAACAATGTCAATCATGATTAGCATAACATTTTGTGTAAATTTCCATGAGTAAGTAGGGGCATCATATTCTGAGTTCCATATTTAAATCAACAGACACTTGCTTTAATATAACTTCAAGTATGCGTTTACATTTGAGATAAATCTTCATTTAAAATGCCCTATGCTAGCTGCCAGGCACAGAGTACCCTACTGGCTGAAGCCTGAATATGGATCTGAGTAGTGAAATTTTTCACACAGCTACATCCCAAGAAAAGTGATGTCAACAAGTCCTCACTAGCAGAAACTCAATTAAAGAGCACTTACTGAGCATACCATCCCAGCATACTCCCTAGTTCCTCCAGTTATGGTGCCCCCTTAGTTCTGTCATAATCAATCCCTGAAGGAGACTACCTTGGGCTTTTATAGACTTACCCTTCAAAATACCAGGTGTAATGTGAACGTAATGTGTGTAACAGCAGGTGGGATCAGAAGGCAGTTTGCAAAGCTGTGAAGATTTAATTTGGACTAAAGGAAGCTGGAGGCTGGACTGAGGAGAAGAGAGAGCAGTGTGCACATAGAACCTGTCCAGCCCTACACAGGAGGAGTGCATACTTGAACTGGAGATCCCACTGGCATGGTGAGCCAGGACTCTGTGGTCTGAAGGAGCTGGACTCAGACTTGGGGGCAAGTGCAGGCTGCTGTTTGAGCACTCTGGGACTAAAGGCTTGTTTGGGGACACCTCTGGAGGTTGGGTGGAAACTAGGGTAATAAATATGTTACCACAATGGGGTTGTTTCTTTATATCTTACCTGCTCCCTCCCTTTGGCCTCTTGGTTTCTGACCCTAACCTATATGATTTTCCATTTAAAAGTAGGAATGCCTTCTTGTCTCTTGTGTCAGTTTCTAGAGCTGCAGGGTTGGCACAAATTGTTGACTGAAGTGGGATTCTGAAGTGGGGGGCTATCTCATAAGTGAGGTAAATAGGAATTGGTGGTCACAGGACATAAGGCACAGAGCAAAGTGTTGCAATGAGAGTGTATATTCTGTTTGTTGTGTGGGTATTTGATCAAGGAAGATAAGTACTAGGGAGGAGGGGGTACCTCTAGTTGGAGGGGAAAACACATATATCCCTTCTAGTGTCTTAAGGCCTATATGCCATCCAGCACCCTATAGCAGGCAAAAACAAGAATGGGGTGTCTGGCATGAACTATCTGAAATGGTAGCTAAGTTAAATGGGTGGAATGAGACCACTAAGCTAAAATTCCTGAGCTTATTGCTCACAGGGAAGGCCAGGGAGTGAAGCCAAATAAATGCTTGACAGGGGCCCTCAGGAATGCTTTGGAACTAGGTGCAGAACCCGATTGGCCTCATGCAGCCAATTCTTTAATTGTATTCAATTCAATTCTTTAATTGTATTCAATTCAATTCTTTAATTGTAAGAAGACGTCAGCAGAGTCGGTGGAAGAGTTTGGCATTGCCCTAAGACGATTAGCTGTAAAGACCTTCCCATAAGTTGGCCCTGAGATGCGAGACCTGCTGGCCTGTGACCAGGTCATCGGCAGTGACTTTAGTGGGGAGAAGGGCATCCAGCATCAGTTGGGGAAGCTCCATAGCTGGGATGCTTCCATAAAGCTAGCCACTGAGATAGAAGTGGTGAGAAAACTGGAAGCCCTAGATATGTAAAGTCCTGAGGCAAGGGTGCCATGGAGAAGTCAGGAACACACACCCCAACCCCAGAGTCAGCAGCCTTGTGGATGCCAATGGCGACATTGAGAGAGATCTGAGGTGAATTGGACCAGCCCAAGAAGGGTATGGAAACCTAATTTCAGGACAGCTGTGCAAGGGAAGATTCTCCGGGGCCACAGTGGCTAGGGTGTTGTCAGGAGAGTGTTGATAGATGCTGGCACTGTGGCACCCCTGGCCGCTTATGGAGGGAATGCTCAGAGAGCAGGTGGCATTCAGAGCAGGGAAACAGAGGTGGTCAGTGGAGAGCTTGCAGACCCAGAGGCCCACAGAATGAGGTGGTGATTGTTAATATTGCAAGGTTGGAATACTACCTAAAGGGAAAGCTAAGAGAAGTTCCTTGCCAGTTGCTCCTAGATTCAAGTGCCTAGGTAGCCACTGTACATAGCCGGGTATAGGAAAAGCTACAACAGAGACAGAAAGAAGCTTTTAGCCCTGTAGGCTAATGGTCAAGACAGCCAATGGAGAAGCACTTACAATTCTGGAAGAATGGAGTACTATCATCAGCCTCCAAGGCCTACAGCTCCCATGTAAAATCCTTGTAGCAAAGATGTCTTGTTAGGCACCCATTTCCTAAAAAATTATAAGGTCACTATAAACATTCATGTTCCTTTCTGGGGAGGTGTTTCCCTTATATACCACAGATGGTCAAGTGAGGGCATATGGAGAAGAATCTAATCAATGAGGATTCCTGGTTGGAACTGCAATGGGTGAGAGCCACAGGGGTGAAATTCCAATGTGGGTTGCTAATACATCAGTAGAACCAAAGATCACATATCAGGCCACACTGATTGGGTTGTTTGAGACAGATGTGGCTGTCCTGCAGGATGGCTCTGGAACAGAGGGGTTGGTTGCTATAAGAGTACTGAGGTCAAACAAGAGCCGAAACCTTAGAGAGACAGGTGATAACCTTCAATGGAATTCAGGAAAATTGGAACACAATTTCAAGGTAAATTACCATGGTTTAGAGCCTGAGCAAGTGGGGGCAGTGCAATAAGTCATATTGGAATCTGCAGATGCACTTAGCCTTGGAGACCGTACCCTAGGACATATAGATTTAACAAAGCACCTGGTTAATACTGGCAAGGCCAATCCTGTCAAACAAGGGCTTCAAAGAGTACCCATCCATCTACAGCAGGACTTTGATCAGCAGTTGAAACCAATGGAGGAAAGAGGTATCATCAGACCCTCTGCCAGCCACAGAGTTGCTCCTGTGGTGTTGGTGCAGAAGAATGGGGAGGTGTGCCAGAGTGCGTGGGTCTGTGTGGATTATTGTAGACTGAATGATGTTATTGTTAAGGATGCTTACCTGTTGCCTTGAATCGATGACACAGTAAACCTGGCCAAAGCTTGATTGTTCTCCACTCTTGATCTGGCAAATGGTTACTAGCCAGTGGAAGTATATCCAAAGGACAAAGATTAGACAGCCTTCTGCACTAATAGGCTTTTTTAGTTTAATGCCTTTTAGTTTATGTAATGCTCCTAGTACATTTCAGAGATTAATGGATATTGTTTTAGCAGATTTGCAAGGGACAGCCTGTCTGGTGCACCTGGATAATATCATTGTGAAACGCTGAACCTTTCAGGAGCAATTGCAGAAACTGAAAGCATTGTTTACGAGGATAAAGGAAGCCAACTTAAAAATTAAACCTGCCAAATATCAACTTTTCTGCAGCGAAGTGAACTTTTTGGGACATGTGATCTCCATGGAGGGGATAGGCCAGGATCCAGAGAAGGTGGAGGCTATTAGGGACTGGCCAGTACCTCAACATGTAACAGAACTGTACAGATTATTAGGTTTGTCTCCTATTATAGAAGATTTGTAGCAAATTTTGCTACCGTTACAAACCCCTTACATAAGCTCTCCGTTAAGGTGAAGTTTATCTGGATCAGGAAATGTCAAGACACTCTTTATAGAGATAATGGTGGTTGATGTCATCCCCTGTTTTAGCGTAGCCTGACCCTCAGTTATTCTTATTAGACACTGATGCAAGTGATGTTGAAGGAAGCCAGGAAAGGATACTGGCTTATGCAAGGCAAGCATTAAACAAAGCTGAGTGCCAATATGCAACTACAAGAGAGGAACTGTTTGCTGTGGTGACGTTATTAGAAATATAAAAAAAATTGCAAACACTCTATGATATCTGGGCATAGAGGAGGGCTGTCTTAAGGTCCAGTCTTGGCACTTCTGGTTCAGCTGGAGAAAATCTGTTAAGGACTGGTGCAGGTCATACAAGGCCTGTGGTACCTGCAAAGGACCAAAGAGTAATGCTAGGACTCCCATTGTCTCCATATAGGCTGGAAGACCCCTGAAAATGGCAGCAATGGATATTCCAAGTCCTCCTACCCCATGCACCCCATAGAAATATATTTGTTTTAGTAGTGGCTGACTATTTTCCCAAGTGGGCAGAAACATGCACTCTCTTGGCTGAGCAGGAGGCCCAGCCTGTGGCAAGGATGCTTGATGAGAGATTTGTGTGGTACCGTGGTGTACCTCATGTCACGACCCAGTGATTTTGGTGCCTCGGCACTATGGAATTTCCTGGCCACATGAGAGCTCCTTTGCACGGCAGAGTGTTCTGCTGCAATTGAGAACCCGCGTGTAGGAGAGAGTTCCTGCCAATTTGCAGTTTCCTTTGCAGGATGCATTTCTTCTTTGCAGCACAGAAATGTACGGTGCAAAGAGTTCCCGCTATTCGGATGTAAATTTCTGCCCCGCTATTGGCCAGTGCTAAATTATTCACACGTGGCAGCTAGTAATTGGCTCGCTAGCTGTTTAAAATTCTGCGCGACTTCTGCCCAAGTCGAAGAGCTTTGAGCACACTGCAGAGTGCCTCTGAAGTTATCTGACTTGCGGCTGTCGATCGATAGACTGATCACCTATCGATCTTTCTTCCCGCTGCCAAGCGCAATCCCAGACGTACC
>NW_005842388.1:122226-122572 GCF_000455745.1 Alligator sinensis
TGTCACGACCCAGTGATTTTGGTGCCTCGGCACTATGGAATTTCCTGGCCACATGAGAGCTCCTTTGCACGGCAGAGTGTTCTGCTGCAATTGAGAACCCGCGTGTAGGAGAGAGTTCCTGCCAATTTGCAGTTTCCTTTGCAGGATGCATTTCTTCTTTGCAGCACAGAAATGCACGGTGCGAAGAGTTCCCGCTATTCGGATGTAAATTTCTGCCCCGCTATTGGCCAGTGCTAAATTATTCACACGTGGTGGCCAAGCATTGGCTCACTAGCCGTTTAAAATTCCGCGCGACTTCCGCCCAAGTCGAAGAGCTTTGAGCACACTGCAGAGTGCCTCTGAAGTT
>NW_005842388.1:122582-190314 GCF_000455745.1 Alligator sinensis
CCGAGCGCAATCCCAGACGTACCCTTTTCCCGCCGGCTTCGAATTGCGGACGGATTAACTGGCTTGGGCCCCGCCAGCTGGAACAACTCGTGTGGTTGTTCAGACGACCGGACCACCTGCGTCGTGATTGCAAGTGGCATGAGTAAAGTTTTTTGCAACCAATAAGTTGTGTCTGCCTCTCCATTCACCAGCCCGCCCTAACGTACGACCAATTTCTAACGCAACTCGTGTCAGCTCTGGCCATCCGAGACACCTCATTCCCTCCACACTGACCAGGGGAGAAATTTTCAATCTCAACTACTTTATCATGTATGTGACCTTTTGAAAATCAACAAAATCTGCACCACCCTGTATCACCCCCTAGCTGATGAATTGGTAGAATCTTTCAACCATACTGTGGTTGACATGCTGTCTTCCTTGATCAAAGACAATCAGGTGGAGTGGGATGAGTTACTCCCTAATGTCATGACGGCTTACTGGAGCAGTATGCAATCATCTGTGGGATATATATACCTAAATTCAGTAAGCCAATCTGTTAAGAGACATCAGGCTACAGCCACACAAAGGCAAAAAATGTATTATGACCTCAGGGTCACTGGACCAGGAGAGTTGGGGTGGGTATGGAACCAAACCAGGAGGAGGGATCAATGTTAAAAGTTATGTAAGAAGTTCAGTAACCCTTATACAGGATATTTTCGTCATGAATGCAAAATAGCCATTATAATACTAACACTGTGCATCATGACTAGTTCTAAACACAGAACCATGTGTTTCAGAGCTCTGGGGTCTTTTACCATTTCTGAAGCTCTTCCCCAGCCCCTTTTACAATCATCCATGCCAATACTTCCTACCATAAGTTTTCCTTTGCTTCCCATTAAAAGTGCACTGGCCACTCTGCCAGATTGTTCCCCCTTAGCTGTCTGAGGTAGATCAGGGGCAAAGTGGCTTTCCCTGGTCTTCCTACCTCATTTTAGAAGAGGCAAATGGCAAGTTCTTCAGCTAATCTCCTGGCTCTTTGCTTTCACTAGCCCTTTGGCTCAGAAAAAAAATCCAGTAAGCACATCCTTCTCTTGCCTCCCTACTCCAACTTCTCCCATCTTCCAACTGTAGCTATCCAGTATGGGGATGTCAGGAAGTCATCCTTTCTCTTGGGCACACTTCTGCTCTTCCCAACTATTTTATCATGTATGTGACCTTTTGAAAATCAACAAAATCTGCACCACCCTGTATCACTCCCTATCTAATGAACTGGTAGAATTATTCAACCATACTGTGGTTGACATGCTGTCTTCCTTGATCAATAGTGCCTTCTCTACTTAAGGAAGGTCCTAAATGGCAGCTAGGGGAGAGCTGATATTTTATTAGGTTTTCCTGTATTCTATTGTTTCATAGAATTGTAGCTTTAAAAGAAATTTAAAACTTCTTGGGAGTAGTAAGTGAACCTGCACATTGAAGGACATAGTATAAAACATTCAAGGCAATACAAACTGGCCTTGTAAATTGCTTTTTTAATGCACATCAATTTTGAAAAGAACAGTGTTCTTGCAGTAGTAGATCCCTGCATGAGCAAGCTCCATCTCTGATTCCTATACTGAAATCTAGAAAGGACCTTTGATCAGGCAAGGATAGAATATAGAAATATGTATATACACATTTATGGGAGACAAAGTATGTTCCCCCACAATTCCTTCCACATAAAATGCCCATCAGGTTGTGTCCTCTAAGATTCCCTTCCTTATTTGTCCTGCTGATATAATTATAAGATTGCTTGAAAATGAGGGAACAATCTGTTCGCCTATTCAGCATTTTAAGATAGATTAATCTGCAAGCAACACTTAATGGAAACTAAATCACATTCACAATATAACAACATAATTGTGAAACATCAAAAGACTTTTGCAATTAGATACTTACACATCTCTGCTCTTGGAGATTATAGCACCAATAAGAGATTTCTTTTGTGTTTTAATTTCTCCATAAAAAACTATGATGGAATTTGACACTTAGGAAAGTGAGGGACTAATGTCACTGTCTTGAGAGAGGGAACGTATATTCAGACTCTATTGTAGGAAATCTGGCAAAGCTCTTCCAAAGAAACAGAAGCCTGACCTGCTACTTTTGCTTTGAGTCCAACTCTAGCAGTGGATGGCAGAATCTAATCACCTATATTTTTATACTAACAGGGCAAGAGAGGCAGCAAACAGGGCAAACAGTTTTCAGGCAGTTTACTGGGAACAAGAGAAGGAAAAAGAGAAAGAGACGCCATACACCAGATTGTGCCCAGGGAAGGTAAGTGGTCCAGGGCTGCCTGTGCCTTTGGCTTGCTGAGTGTATCTTTGGTGGGATATGTGTGTTTTAGGCCTGTGCTCCAAGAAGCTGGGAGTGTTGCTAGCTGATGTGTTTGGACAGTCACTGGCCATCACCTTTGAAAACTCCTGGTAATTGGGTGAGATCCCGGACTTTTGGAAAAGAGCAAATATAGTGGCTTCACCAAGGGCAAGTCAAGTCTGACCAACCTGATTGCCTTCTATTATGAGACGGATGGCTCTGTGGATGTGGGGAGACCAGTGGATGTGGTATACCTTGATTTTAGCAAGACTTTTGACATGGTCTCCCACAACATTCTCACAGGCGAGCTAAGAAAGTATGGGTTGGATGAATGGATTGTAAGGTGCATCATCGGGCTCAGGGGGTAGTAGTGAATAGCTCAATATCTAGTTGTCAGCCAGCATCAAGTGGAGTACCCCAGGGGTCAGTTCTGGGACTGGTTTTGTTCATTATCTTCATCAATAACCTGGAAGATGGGACGCGGTGCACCCTCAGCAAGTTTGCAGATGGCACCAAGCTGGGGGCAGTAGTAGATATGCTGGAGGGCTGGACTAGGATTCAGAATGACTTAGACAAATTGGAGGATTGGACCAAAAGAAATCTTATGAAGTTCAATAAGGGCAAGTGAGAAGTCCTGCACTTAGGACAGAACAATCCCATGCACCAGTAAAGGCTGGGGGCTGATTGGCTAGGCAGCAGCTCTGAAAAAAAGGACCTAGGGGTTATAGTGCCTAGAAGCTGAATATAAACCAACAGTGTTCCCCTGTTGCCAAAAGGATAACAGCATAAAGGGGTGCATTGTTAGGAGTGTTGCCAGTAGGTCAAGGGAAGTAATTACTCCCCTCTATTCAGCACTGGTGAGACCACATCTAGAGTACGATGTCCAGTTTTGGGCCCTCCACTACAGAAAGGATGTAGTGGAGAGAGTCCAGAGGAGGGCAGTGAAAATGGCGAGGGGGCTGTGCCACATGACTTATAAGAAAAAACTGAGAGAAATGGGCTTATTTAGTCTAGAGAAGAGAAGACAAAGAGATGATTTGACAGCAGCCTTCAAATACCTGAAGACGGGTTCCAAAGAGAATGGAGTTGGACTGTTCTCAGTGGTAGCAGATGGCAGAGCAAGGAGTAATGGTCTCAAGTTGCAGCAAGGGAAGTTTAGGTTAGATATTAGGAAAAACTCTCTCATTAGATGGATAGTAAAACATTGGAACAGATTACCCAGAGAGGTTGTGGAATCCTTGGAGGTTTTTAAACCCAGCTAGTCAAAGCCTTGGCTGGGATGATATAGTTGAGGATGGTCCTGCTTTGAGCAGGGGTTTGGACTAGATAACCTCCTGAGGTTCCTTCCAACTCTAATTTTCTATGATTCTATACACTAATTCTACCTCTGGTTATCATGTTATGGAATATTAATATTCTTTTATGCATTGGCATTGTTTTGATATATTCACTTCACGTGCATTTTCTATAATAGAGGCAGATAGGTAAAGAACACTGCTATGCTTTCTAGGTATTGTTTGATATAAATCAGTGGCCCTGGTATGGTGCCCTCAAGCACATTCCAGATGCCAAAGGAAGGCAACTTCCAAAACCAAAAGCAGTATAGCAGTGACTGTACATGAAAGTAAATTAGGTTCAGAGCAAACTAATTGGCACTAGCAAACATCATACTAATTAAACTACTACATACCAAGCAGAAGCAGCATGCCAGCATAGGTATAACTATTACATTTGACACCGTGTGTAAAACTTCTGAGGGGGTAGGGGGAAGGGGTGCCAAGCACTGGAGAGCATGAGGAAGGTGAGAGAGAGAGAAGGAAGGGAAGTCTTATTTGTCCTGGAGACTTAAAGACCTGTCTGCTGCACTCCTGCACTCCATCTGTTTAATTATCCATATGTTGAGTGCTTTCACAGTTTTCCCAAAACACAGAAAAATGACAATTCTCCCTATGATAATCATTAATTAAGAACTATATTTTTTGGTTCTTGATTAGAGAATGTAATTCTTGGACAAACCTTAAAACAGATTAAACTAAACTACCTCAAGATTTCACAGGAAAACTTCCAACATAGAGTTTCCAACTCTTTGATGCAATGAAAAAGTGAGTACACAAAGATTAATCATATTAATCACCATTTAAATATGAAACAATGAAGATGTACTGCCAAATGATAACATGAGTCAAGACAATGATCCATACGGTAGCCAGAGACAGAAGAAACTTTAGGTAACAAAGAATACTCACTAAGGCTGCCGACAGGCATGAAAAAAACAAAAAAACCCATGCTTTACCAGAACAGGCAGTACATTAGTTCATGTGCTTAAGATTCAATCAGCTATTAGATAAAAAAAAAGCCCGGCTGAATTGCCCAATCTATACAGATGTTGGGTGAACCAGGTCCAACTAATGCAATGCCTCTTCTGGGCATGTTCTTGGTGGGGGTATGTGGAGTTTAAAGTAAAGCACTATTCTTGTATTTTTTTAGTCTGTAAGTAGCCTAATACTTTGAAAAGATGTCTGCATTTTGGTTTAATGAACAAATCTCTGTAAATCCAAACAACACACACACACAGACAAAAGGAAAATTTCACTTAATTTTAAAAGAATAGCAGGAATTGGCTGTTCCTGTGACTCTGACAATAGCCTCCTCTCTGTATGATTGTAATGTGCTCAGTGCTTGAGGCAGTGAAGTCACTTCTCCCATTTACCACCATACCCCCACTTAGCGGTCCACTTTGGCCTCTCAGGGTCCCAACCTGTTATCTTACCTGCCACACCTTGATTGAAAGGGAGGGTGAAGGGCTTTGGAGGGTAGGCCCTTATCTGGGCTGGGACCCTCTGGCCTTGTTCCCACTTTACTCTGGCTATGACCCTCAGCCTGTAGTCCACTGTTCTAGGATTGCAATCTCCCAGACCCCAGCTCTGTCCCTGTGGGCTCTGGGCTCCTCAGCCCTTGGTCTCGCCATTGTGAGCTCTGGGTTTGCACCGTCTTTTTGCCGCCTCTTGTTTCCTCCCTCTGTCTGTCAATAACAGTCATTCTGCAAGATCATGGCCTCAGGAAGGGCTCTATGCTGAGAGGCCCCTGTCAATACCCCTGTGGCCTCCAACCTACCCCATTCAGCCACATCCAGTTATCTGCTATAAATGAAAAACAAAAAAAAAAGGGGTCTGCTTCAAAACAAAAGGACCAATCCTGCTCTCCAGAAGTCCAACCTTGAAGGCCCAAACCACTTATTTGTTCCTGTCCAGGATGCAGGGTTTCTTTCAAGTCCCCTGTAGCTCAGAGTCCTTCCTCTGGGCCATCCAGACTGGTGCTGTCTTGGAGCTCTACCCCTTGAGGCTCTTATGGTCAAAATGCACCCACTGGCTCAGGCCTTGTGCTTATAAGTCTCTTCCTGGGTCACCTGACCCTCCACTTCCACCCCCAGCCCTGTCAGTCACTGCGTGCACATGGGATGGGTGGCCATTTTATTGCAGGGCTCTTTGCCCATGTTAACCCATCCCAAGGACAGGGAAAGGTCAGTTACCCCTGGGCTCCCTCTGCCCTTTAGTAATGGGGTAGGGGCCCTGTTACAATGTTGTCATCAGGATAAAAGCTTCCAGTCAAAATTACTAAGCTGGCCACAGTCTAGAATTATGCAGTGGCCCAACTCATGTCAAAAGAGTTTCCAAATACCTTCAAGTATTTTATAACATTCAGTTATGTATTTTTCTTATCTGAATTGCATATTCTGATTATTCCAATTGCCTTGGAGACATATAAACATATAAGAAACATACAAACAAAGGAAAGAATAAAGCATGCTGTTACCATGAGATAGCTAGTGTAAATGAGCTATTCATGTATAAAAACTTAGTGGAAACAAACATTTTAGCTTTTCCAAGTAAACTTGACAAGGTCAACAAGCACAGGGTGGCATAGAACTGATCTTGAACAGCTACCTTGCAGTAAAACACCACAAATGTATTGTCTCCAGGTAATATTTTTTTGTGGTGAAATAGCTATTATCTCCTTGCTATATTGATTAGAGGAAAAGTAGAGAGACAAGTGTAATCAAAACCTAAAGGCTGTAGTGGAAACCAACCAAACAAAACACGCACACACTTCAAATACAATTACCAATTTTCCTTTTAAAGAAATTATATGTAAATAAAATGTGAAGGCTATATTTACTACACTTGCCTTGTAAGTATGGGAACTGAGCTCAAACTGGACCTAAATCACATAGCAATTTCTGTTTGGTGCTTTCTACTTTTTATTACAATAACAAAATCTAGCCTGGTTTTTGGATGGTTGTCAATTTGTAAAACAGAAGCGAAGGAGGGTTTCTGTAGGTCAAGAATGCTGTGCATTGGCAATGCGGTGTGGGAAAATATGCACAGCACCTGCTTGCACCACACAGGCTCTAGCCATTGCTCTTCTTTCAGGAACATTAAATAAACTAAACTAACTAAAGCTCTGATCCTGCAATTTACAGCCCACAGGTGGATGGACTGCTGTGCTCACAAGGAGTCTCACTGATATCAGTGGGGTTCCTCACAGGTGCAGCTGTCCCTACGCACATTGTAAATTGTAGGCTTAGAGGTTGTACTAAGACTGAAAATGGAAAAAGTAAAATAAAATGACTTCATAGATTTCCTCTGAATGCTCTCTAAATGGAGGGACAGTAAACAAGAGAGTTTACTCCAGTTCAACTTTCCTTTCTTTTTTTTCAGGTCCTCAAGAGTGTCTCTCTTTGGGTTAAGGAAAAGAACAATTTCTTACTTGCAAGTAGGACCTCAAGTCCCTGTAGGACAATTGGGTTGATCCCTAAATGGAATACAATTTCTACTTATTTTCTTCTCCTGTATATATTATTACTTGTTACAGTTATTATTCTTTGGGTGTGTTGATACATGCCTCTGATTGTGCAGTTGGTACTGTGTAGTACCTCCCTATACTGCACAGTCCCAGCAGCACATGGGTTGTTTTGTAGCTCATTGCTACTGCACAGTAGCAGCAGAATCACGGTTAGTGCCTGTTGATGCTATGTGTCATTGCTTGTCATGACAGCAATGTAGTGTCTCCTGTAGAAGCGCCTCTCATTGACTAAAATTGTTTGCTCTGCTAAGCTGCTCTCCCAGCTTATTTTTTATATTCAAGCTTTTGTCCATAGGACACTTAGTAGTGGCCCACAAAGACCTGGCTCTTAACTCTTTTCCAGTTGTTATATCAGTGTTTATTCAATGAAATAAGAGAAAATATATTTAATGTTTTCCTCTCTATTGTTCCAGGAAACTTGAAATATGCAGCTGCTGTGATCAGCTATAAAGGTGCTGTGTGATTATATAAGGTAGAGAAAAGATGTTCAGGGGCACTAGATGGGGGAAAAAAAAGCTCTAGAACAGGGGTGGGCAAAATACAGCCGTTGGGCCAGTTCTGGCCCAAGGCGGGTCTTTGTCTGCCCCATGGAGGCTCTCTCAGTCCAGCCTGGCCCAGGCACAATCAAGCCTTGACATGTCCTGCAGCCCCCAGTGGGGCTGGACTGGCTCCACAGCTGGACTGCCTTTCTAGGCAGCTCAGGGGGCAGGCAGCTCCTTCTAGCTGCCACCACTGCTGGCCCTAGCCCCACCGTACCAGTAAGGACCTGTGCTGTGCTGCACAGCCCTGACCCTGACCCCGACCTTGACCCTACATGCCCCAAGCCTGCTCCTGGCTTGCCCACCCAGGCTCAGCAGTGGCAGCATGGGGCAAAAGCTGTTGCTCAGTGTGGGAGGAGGGAAAGTGGTTCCTCCTCATCCCATTGCCAGCAGTTCCAGGCTGCAGCCTTATAAAGCCTACGTGGGGCTGCCCTGTGTCTCCACCACTGTCACTGCCAATTCTGGGATGTCCTGCAAGGCAGTGATGGCAGTGCAGAGCAGATGGAGGGCAGTTCTGCACAGGCTCTGGGTGGCTGCATCAGGGAACTGCTGGCAGCGGGAGGGGAAAGAGCCACTTTCCCACTATGCAGAACAGCAGCTTTTGCCCCACGCTGCTGATGCTGAGCCTGGATGGGTGAGCCTGGATGGGTGAGCAGGGGCAAGGCATGCAGGATCAGGGCTGTGCAATAGGGGTGTGAGAAATGGGTCCTATTTGATTCAGATTTGCCCTGAATTGGGGACAGTCCCTGATTCAATTTGTCTGAATCTGAAGATTCGATGCTGATTCGAGGAATCGGTAATTCGGCCATAGACACTGCTTTAAATGCTTTTACTACATACCTTGAGGAACCAGGTGTGGCTCATGAATGCTGTGATGCTGGGGTGGATGGAGTGTCCCAGAGGAACATGGGGTGGGAGGGCCCACAAGCTTGGTGGCAAACGGAGGTACTTCCAGTCCACTTCTGGGTCCACCAGGGAGAGTGCTGGGGCTCCCAAGCTGTGCCTCCTTGGCTCAGCAATCAGCCACGGGGGGGACCCCGGGTGCCCGCCCAGACCCAGGAGGCACCAGTCACTGATCCTGGCAATGTAGGGGGCCCCCCCCCCCGCGCTCCCCAACAGACCTGGAAGTGGACTGGAAGTGCTTCTGGTCCACTTCCAGGTCTGCTGCTGAGCACACTGGGGAGCCCCCTGTGCTCCTGTGGGACACTCTATGTGCCCCAGCATCGCAGTGTTCATGGGCTGCCTGGTACCTTAAGGCATGTAGAAAAAACATTTAAAGCTGTGGCTATGTCCAAATCACCAAATCTTTCTGAATCTCTCCGAAATGATTCAGAGGGTTCCAGTTAGATTCGGAGATATTAAAGGGTGTCCTGATTCAATTTGGATTTGGAGATTCGGCCACCGAATCTCAGTCAAACTGAATCAGTGACCGAAGCTTTGCACAGCCCTACAGTGCAGTGCAGCATGCGTTCCTGCTGGTACTGCGGCCCTCCACCTGAAATAAATGCCTGCCCCTGCTCTAGAAGACATGACTTGTTATTGAGTTGTGTTCTACAGTATGGAAAAATATGGTCTGCCTGGATTCTGAAACCATATTTGGTCAGCTAGTCTCACTGTTTAGCTCATTTGGTCTCTTAGACTCCAAAATTATTAATTAGTTTATATTGTCCATTTTGCATAAGTGAAATTGCTTTATAATTCTGTAAATAATGTAAATCTAAACTTAGTAACACTTAGACGTGCTTCAACACTTGGAAATTCAACTTCCTTGTATTTGAGAAGGTTCACTTCATATTTATAAGATTCAAATTGGTCCTATATACTGTTCCAGCAGTAGGAAGTTATGTAACGGTATCATAACTTGTTAGAGTAGTCATTCAACACAGAATCAGTGCGGAGTCACAGGATGTAATTCAAATGCAACTCCTCGCAGACCTGTGGCCTCTGAATTCCGCAGCTGGATGGGAAGCATTTATACTGCTGAATATCTGCATGATTTGGAGTTTCAATGTAGCCTTTACACCCAGATAATAAGTGCAAATTAGAAGAGGCCTGAGGCTACCCTCATTTGCAGCTGTGGCTGGGAAAATTATCACATTGACACCAACTTGAATCAGAATGTAGATACTTTAAATAGGGTTTAAAGTCATTGTTCTTCTCCTTATCCTGGTTTGTGTGTTTTGGTCCAGTGTAAAATCTGATTCAGAGAATTGGTTGCATTTATATAAAAGAGAGCTGATCAGAAATGTGATGAGCTTTTTCTTTTCTGTTGAAAACACCACTTGTGTGAAACCGCTATGTTTGATATATGTATATTTTAACTGTGTAGTCCAACAAAATCTTGTCTGAAGGTTTCTTACATCATGAGTGGAAAGGAAGAGAGCAAGAGAATGCCTTTCACTAAAGCCAAATACTGCAACACTGGTTTGGGATTTGGGAGACTAAGACTCCAGACCTTGTTCTTCTAAGTCTCAGGCCAGAGTTGTAACCCTTTGGTTCAAATATCTTTTTCTTCTACCTTTCCCACAGTCAGAATGTTTTCTGCTTTTCCAGAAAGAAAATATTTTTAACAGTCTCATTTTTTGTTACAAATAGAAAATATTTCAACAAAGATACTGTTCACTAAACTGAGTTGTTTTCAGCCATCCTTAGCATAAACTACTCCATACAGTGATTATTTCCCCCCTCCCAGTTTATATTCTGTGTGGCATAATAACTAATATTTTTGGTGGAATTTTAGCTCCCTCCTGCCCTCCACATAATTTTAAAAGGCATTCTTCTCTAGTGCTAAGTATCAGCATTATAAAGGGAAGAAAAATATTTAATGAAACTGGGATTTCAAA
This sequence comes from Alligator sinensis, assembly GCF_000455745.1. Taxonomy (NCBI): domain Eukaryota; kingdom Metazoa; phylum Chordata; order Crocodylia; family Alligatoridae; genus Alligator; species Alligator sinensis. The sequence goes on from NW_005842388.1 coordinate 133,156, forward strand.
AACCTTTTTGAACATACTTCACATTTGCCATATTACAAAAGGCTTTTTATTGCCCCTCCTCTGTAACTTTGTGAACCAACTGTATTGAATATTGTTGTAGATGTCTACTAGAATATAGTATCTCAGAAGAGGAGGGGAAGCTGGATATCCATAATATACAACATCAGCCTTTCTTCCTTAAATATATAGCATATTGGAAACTCCTCATGACGTCTAAAAAGTTACAGCCTTTGTTTAATGCTTGAAGAATAATTCTAATAAATGCTCACTAACATTCATAAATGACTAGATTTTTTAAAGTTAGACAAATGAAACATTTGCAAGCATCCTATTTAAGCAAACACAAATAGGGTATTTTTATTGGCAAGCAGTAAGCCTTTCATCCTTGACTTGATTTTAATGTGAGCATTTTTTTTTTATTTTCAGGCAAATGTAGGTATTTCTCAGTGCACGAATTTGGCCAAATCTTGAAAACATCACTGGGAAAATAAATGCCATAATATTTCTCCTGTATGGAATTTCTGGTATAGAACATTTTTTCCAACTTGGATCCAAAAAGATTAAAAACTAATTGAGACATAATATTAAAATGCAAAACATTCCTTGGAAGGGGAACAAGAAATTACAGAAAGTTCCTTGTCTTTTCGAATAATGCAGTGTGGAATTTCCCTAAGATAAGTCTTCAAAAATAAAGTATATACTCTGCTTTCTGTATGTAAATAAATACGTTAGAAGAACATTTCTTATTTGTTATATTGCTCTGCCATCTGTAGGTCAGTGAGAAAATTCCTCCTCCTCCTCTGTGTTTCAGTGCATCTTATTATTTTACCCACCATCTACTAACACCATTTTGGGGGGAATTTTATTTTCCTATCCTGTGCACATTGTGCAGTTCATTTTGAACCATGTTTCATCTATTGTAATTCCTAATCTGTGATTACCATGACCATTTCTCCCAAGTTTGCTGCAATTATACTAGAAAATCCTCCAGCTCCAAAAGCAGCTGAAGATCAGTAAGGCACAAAGGTGGCTTTAAGTTGCCATGAACTACCCTCCCGTGAGCAATGATTCTGCACGCTGGATGTTTAGTTTGCATTTTTTATATCTTTTTTTCAATACCACCTCTTGTCCAGGAACAATTGGAAATGTTCTTATGTGATTCCTGTAAATATCGCAGGTAATCGTTTTCAAGGGAGCCACATACAGAAACCTGACCCATAGTCTTGGGATGCTGTATAGAATCTGCCTGTTATGTGTCCTCAGTCTACCCCAGCTGTAATTAGTTTTGCTCACTGCTAAATTAGAATGCAAATAAACTGCTGCATGTGCATTTTATGCCCACATCAGAAATCTTTTAGACTGCTTTGTATGAGGGAGGCTATGTTCTACAACAAATGTTTCTTCCTCGCTTTGTGTCTTTATACCTTTTGCAGTTGGGAATGTGAAGGCCCTAAAAAGTAACAGAACCAAATTTACAGAAACAGGGTATGATTTTTGTAGAAATCCCAAATTTGGAAGAATTTGGAAGACCCTAACTACAACAGTTCTCTATGTTGTTGAGGGTTTAACTATGTTAAATTGGCTAGGCCCAATGGATATGTCATTAACCATCACCAAAACCTCACATGCACATTGCTGCATGTTCACATACTGCAGTAAGACAACTATGAAAAAATTAAGCAGAGTATTGAGTCTGGTAACTTATACATTTTGGCTAAACTTATCTTTCAACTATCTGAAACTCAAGCTGTAGAATTAATGGGCATTATTTCTCTTTGATACTTCCAAGAGGCCTCTAGGACTAACAATGAATGGATCTATGTGCACAGTCATTTTGCATCTGTAATTGCAACCACGATGCCAAGCCATATCAGGGTTTGCCTGCACGGGCGTATGAGCATGCTTTCTGAGGGACAAAATCAGACCTTCTGAGCCACTATTCATAACCTCTAGTACAGCTGGAGCTACAAGAGATTCTACTTTTGCTTAAAAGTTTTTGAACCAGAGGCTCTAAGTTCTACCCCCAAATGCTCATTGTGAAATTCTGACCCTAACAAAGTGACACTGAAATATATTCTGGCTGCAGGAGCTCAGAACTGACAGAAATGTGGAGCAGGAACTCTCAGGCAGGGAGGAGGAAAGACAAATAACAAGTTGGATAGTGTACATTTCACTTTCCAGCATGACTAATCTCCAGCAGCAGGTTGACTGAGGCAGCCAGTCTGGGCACCAACCTGGGGGAGCAGAAGGGGGCAGGGCACAGGGAAGAAAACCCCTGCCACTGCAGACATACAATCATGCTGGTGGCACTGTGGCAGTCAGAAGTTGTCACTACCCTCTGTGTCTCAGTTGTCCCTGGCATCCACCAGTGCTGTTTATACCTCTGATATCCAGAACGGAGGATCTCTAAAATTTGCCACAAGCACTGTTGTTTCTGAAGAGTAGATAATGGTTAAGATTACTTTTCAGTTCTTTTTTATTTTTGTCATAGGTAAAGTACACAGAACACTCCTCCTAAATACAGAACACCTTACATTTACCCAACATAGTATCCTCAAACATGTACTTTCCTGCAATTCATTTTAAAATGTAGCTATTGCCCGAAAGCAATATGCTTTCCAGAAAGCAAAAAAGGACAGTGTAAAAACTCTGCTTAAGTTTTTACTAACATTGTCAATTTGCTTGTTCTTTGATAGAACCTCCAGCTCTGCCTCACTTGCCATTTGCAGCAGATCATGAAGAAATGGTTCTCTGTTTAAGTCAGGAAGAAGAAAGCATGGCAATGCTAAGACTTTGGGGTGAGGAGGTTGACAGTCCTGTGGGACATACCCCAGTGGGAATGTTGCTAACGTAAGAAGGACAGGTTTCAAGACTCAACCCTGTATGAAGAGATGTAGGATTTTGAAAAGTAGGGTATAGAAGGTGTGGTGCATCATGCCATAACACAACGCATACTGCATGCTGAGTATATTGGCTTTATCCTGGTCGATTTTTGGCCTAGCCCTGGGCCAATGATCATCTGATTGGAAGCCCTGAACCTAGACAGTCACAGTTCAGCCTCATTAGAGGTTGTCTAGGCCAACAATCAACTAATTGTCAGCACCAGCAGCAGTAGCTAATCTGTTTTCCTCCCTGGGACTTTAAACACTGCACCCAGCAATTCTAACAGGGTTCTAGGCTTCCCCACTAGGTACTTAAAACCCCAGGCTTCTGATGCCCTGCACTCAGGAGCCCCACCAGAGCTGCTGGGAGCAGGGTTTGGAGTTGCCACTAGGGGAAGCCCTTCCACTCCCCCCACCCTGGGAGCAGCTCAAGGCCCAGCTGCTGTCCTGGGGGCCAATGCCAACAATCAGTTCATTGTTGCCACACAGGTTGAAGACCAGGGCTAATTCTGATAATCAGGTGGTTGTGAGTCATCAGTGCTGGACAGCCTCAGCATGTGACAAGCCCAACATTTAATTTAATACACCATACAAACCAGGCATGAAAATGTTCTACATTATATATGGACTATTTTATGGGTAGTTTATTATCTTATAGCACTTTAATTTGAGTACATGTGTAGCACCCTTGCCATTTATGCTGCAATTACATGTTAATTGTGGCATAAATATGACATGTAGAGGGCCCCTAAGTGAATTCTTGTGTTACCTGCATACTTGCCCAACATCAGAGTTAAAAAAAAAACAAAACTTTGACTGTTCAGTTTGCCTTTTTAATGTGATATGGACTTATTCCCTGTCCAGTGACAGACTGGTGAGTTTGCACTGTCATATGCATAAGATGAGTTGATCACAACAGGCATATCCCTACCAGAATATTGTAATAAGTGTTTTAGCTGGGTATTTGAAAGTAGTGCTATTATCTGAAGTTGCAAATTATAAGTGAAATCTTACTCATGTTACACAATTTCTGTTTAAAAACATGTATCTTCAGGTAAATTAGAATAGAATACTGCTGTTTCATTTATCTTCTAATGGGAGAAGGGACCCATTCTTTGATTTTTATCTCTGCATTAAATTCCAGTGGACTATTACAATGTGCAGTCAAGATCTGACTCTTCTAGAAGATGTGCTTTCGCAAAACACAAGTTACTTAGTTCACTTTATGGGAACTGGAAGATATCCTAGGGCTTGTGTCCAACAGGAGGTCAAGATAGCTGACCTAACAATCCTTTCTGTATTTCAGACAGTCACTTTATGGTGTTAGTAATACATCATTCTTGAACAACACATAGTATCTCAATGTAATAATTTTGCAAAACTATTAGTATTTTCAGTTTCTTTGGCCACAGAAGCAACAGATTCAAGCATACTCAGATATCTGACTGTTCCAGCTGTGAAAACACACACTACTCAAAGTTCCCAACCAGCATGATTTCACATTTCTGAGAAATAAAATACTGCCAGTTGTTTTATTTATTGTATCATTGCTTTATGTCGGTAAATGAGCTATAATTTTACAAAAGAGAACAAAAATAACACTTTGTGCCATCACAAATAGCCATCAGCAGTATTTACTGCAGATTGTTTACTCTATTGTAGTAATAACAAAACATTGATTCTTTTGATATTCTGAACTATCAGTGAGAAATTAAGAATCACCTAACTTTTCTAAAGTTTTTTTTTTGTCATTTCCAGCATCTTCTGTTGTGGAATAGGGAATAGCATGCATGGTCAAAATATTTTTGAAGGACCAGAAAATGTGAAAAAAATGAAGCTTAATCGATGCTGTAGTGCAGAAAAGTGCTGTTTTGCAGACACACAAACAATTATGGATGTGATTAAATGTCAAGTGCTATGGTCTTGACATTTTTGACATGAATATTAAGAATTTCACAGTGTTCAGACAATACACTTAGCATTTTAACTACACAACTTTCAACTGATTAAAGACTGTCAGTTCAAATCCTTTCAGCAATAGTAATGACAAGGAACTGTTGTCTTCTAATGGCTGTTCACTCATATGAGCACACCTCCTTGTAGACAACTGCTCACACCACAAAAAAGCTAACATGTAAATTGGCCTTACTACTGCTACTTTTCATGGGCCTATAAATGAAGTCCTGATTCACCCTTCTCAAACGTTATGGATCCCTCCACAATACAATCATACTAAGAAAAGTAACAGTAAGATTTTTGGAAGACAACAGGAAGCAGATTCTTTGGGTTCATCCAAATTTATTTAATTCATTTTGTAAAATGCATCAGTGGCATAACAAGCAAGGCTTGCACCTGCTACCACTGCCGTGTACTCTGCCCACCGCAACTCTTGCTCTTAAAGCAGCAGCAGGAGCAGCAGTAGCAGCATCAGTGTGGACTCTGCAGGGGTGGGGGACAATTTTGGCATCCCTCCTAAGCCATTTGGCAGGGCCAATATGCCCCTCATCTACTGGAGGTCATAGCAGGAACCCTGAGACTGCCATCAGTCTCTTGTATTGAACTATCATTGAAAGAAAATTATTAATGGACAATATTGTATATAAACAAGGGGATTGAAGGCCAGTAGATAGACCCTTAGCTACTGAGGACTGTACATCCATTGTAGTGGATTGTATTTTAATTCCTCTTGCTCCAGTTATTTAATTACTGATTATACATGAATCAGAAATATTACTAGAATGCATGTGTATTATTTACAGTAATATGTCTGACTCATGCATTCTCAATGATCATACATATAATCTGTCTATATGCATAATGCTCTCAAATTTAAGAGCTGCTAGGCAAGAACATGACTGCAGCACAACCAATGTTAAGATAATGCTGAAGATGCCGATATGAGCACTCAGAAGTCAAGAAGTGACAAAGTGAAAGGAGAAAAGCTTGGAGTGTAAATACTCTATGCTATAATGGCTCCATTTCTGTAAGTGAACCAAAAAAGAGGACTTCTGTCTCTAGGATGCTCTGTCAATCACTATTTGCCAGCACTGTCAGCTAATTTTCAGAAGAAGATCAATGCTAAATCAAACTAAAGATGACAGATATGCCTGAACTTTTTAACTGAAGTTGGAAACTGAATGCTAAGGTCTTTATTCCAGTTTAGTATATAACCAATTAAATTTTATGTTTTTTTGTGAATTGCTAAAAAATTCTTTTTGCTAGTGTTTGCTTTCCAAGTGTTCCATCACTCCAACAGACAATGTTTTAAAAGATATTCTGAACCTTCAGAATTTCAAACGTACATAATGCATGGTCATAAGGGAACTATTTCCTGAATATAGGATTAAAGCCCAGAACTAAAACCACTACTGGACGCATTGCTTATGCTATACTAATCTAATTGAAATCAAAGTGACTTTTTACAACAACAGCAAGCAATAAATTGCAGGAGTGCTTACTTATGGCTAGGTTCTCTGGGGTGTCCAACAGAAGTGGCCGTTTGTGATTTAGTTACAGATTTTTGCTTCTTTACACCACCCCTGGGCACTTGCCTATCTTACATAATCTGTCTTCAGTCCAAGGGACAAAGAAAACAACCAAAACCTAGCCTCCATTTCTTCTTAATCCCTTGTGCCAGTAGCCATAGAAAGGGAGATGTAGGAGCCACAGGTGGACAGCAGGATTCTTCATGCCTGGTATAAAATGTACTCTTGGTTTTCACTACCTTGCATCCCCTGAATGGTGAAAAAGGAAGCAAAATTGACTAGAGACCCTGATCTTTGGCATTTAACTCCAAAAGATGATTCTCACATTCTCAAGAAATACACAAAATATATTGCATGACATCTGAGTGTAAAGTAAACAACTGGAACTCCTGCAATGAAAGAATACAGCTCCTGAGGATCACATATGGCTAACTATACTCTCTCAGCTGTTTTTATATTAACAACAGCCAAAGAGTAATCCTGCAGTGAACATCATTCAAAAGGGACAAAGCAGTTAAAAGCATGCCTATGTACTTGAAATTCATTTTTTAAAAATAATTGCATGACTATATGATACATTTCCTACACTGCTTTTCATACTAGCTATGATGCATATATCATTTGATGATAGAAGAGAATTAATAAACCAGCCTGAGTGTATTAAGAGCTGCTAAAAGAAGGTCACTTACAACCTCTATTACCGTTGCTCCATGTTTCTCTTGTTTGAACCAGAATTTGAGTGTGCTTCTCATTCTGTCCTCACTCTCCTAACCCTATCTGCCTCCACAATGGCCCAATCCTTGTGGTTCTCAGCTTTCTCTTTTAACTGATTCAATAAAGCTACTCCTTTCAGAAAGATATAATCTCTCACGTTTAAAATTTCACAAAGCTAACATAAAACACAGGAGAGAGCTTGGCCTAGATGCATGATTTATTGCCTGGCGGGGATTATTTGCTAGAGTTAAAAATATTCCCTTCAGTTTGAACACATTGCATTGTGCAGCAGTTTTTCAGTGACTGTTTTCAATAGTAGTTTTTTCACAACTGAAATTTAAGTTAAGTGGGTTTGGCAATTTCTTTGCAGTGAAATATAGACAAATGAAGCTCTGAGAGCTCCATGGGCTGTATTTTGCTAGTGGGATGAGATCACAGAGAAGCACTCAGAGAATGACCTAACAGGGACTGTAGAGATACTGAACAGGTAAACAATCCCCATGATGTGCTGCTTCTGTGGTAAACTGCAAAACAAGTCTCTGGAGGTTTCATTAAAGAAAGATGAATGATAGATCTGAAGATATTTTTCTGGTATCATCTGAAGTCTGAAATTATGAACCTCCAGGGGCAGACCATCAGCTAGCATAAAAGAATGTAATTTCATTGAAGTCAAGGGAGCTATGCTAATTCACTCCCACTGATGGTCTTTCTCCATACTGCTAGTGTAATAATATTAGTCTCATATTGCACTTTTCATTGCTGAGTATCATAGTGTTTGGCCAAGGATGTCACACTCATTGGCTAAGGACACAAATTACACATAAACTGATTTAAGTAATCAGAAACTGGTTTAAACCTGTAACAGAACAGAAGTTCAGTGCACACAAACCAATTTCAAAATGGCTGAAACTGGTTTAAAATAAACCTGGTTGAATGTAGTATCAGACTTAACTGATTTGGGTCAAACCAGTTTGTGAAACTTCTGTCCCAGACCTCTTCCTTGTTCAAGTTAAATCAGAGTCCCCCAGCATCCCAGAATGCTTTGCAGCCCTGGGTCTGCTCCAACAGAGAAGGGGAGGTGGGCAGGGAATGCCCCCCACCCCCCACTTCCAGGCAAACCCTGGCTGGGGTCTGGGGCCAGAGAGGGGGGTTAAACACTTCCCCCAAGTACATGGCTGCCCTGCCCCACTCTGTTAAACTTTCTGCTCACTGTGGACTATAAAACCCAGAAGCACCTAGAAACAGGAAGAGGAAGTGATGAGCAACCCTGCAAAGTCCTGCTACTGTGATTCTGGACTGCGAATCCCAGAGACCTCAAGGGCAGCAGGAAGAGGAAATGAACACACAGGCCATGCTGGCTATGTGCCAGAGAGCTGTGCTATAGTGCTTCTGGCCTGAGTCACTGCAGGCAGGTGGCTGTATTTCCTGAATCAAAGATAAACGTGTGCCCACTTTTTTCTCAGTTTAATCTCTGTATTTTAGGCTAAGTTGAAAACACTGAATTGATTCAGCCTCAGGCTTTTTGACTGTTTGTACTTAGCCATTAGGTTCATGCGAAAGGGTAAATCTGTAGCACTCTTTTTGGTGGCTGGACCATGGAGCAGAACCCAGAACTCTGCATTAGGCATCTAAGCTCCTATCCAGTACTCATTCCAGCACATTGAGGCAGTAAGGTATCTCAGAATAGGATTTAAAATAAAGAGATTATTGAGGAAGATCTACCTTGAATATACACCTGCAAAATACTGAGAACAAGGGGCAGTGTTAAATCCTATCACTCGGAAGCTTTTCTTACTAGCACTGCAAGGACCTACTCCCAAGCCACCCCCTTGGGATTCACAGTCATGAATCCTGTCCTGAAGGTAGGTGATTAAAGCCCCTTGCATCAAATAACTGAGAAAAGCTCACTTTCTCTTTTTTAAATACTACTGATGGAGAAAGGGGTAGCATTTCTTCCTCACTCTTTTATAGTATTTAAAGATTTTATCTAGGTTGTGGGAGACCTATATTGAATACACACCCTAAACCTATATCTCTCATCATGTAGGTTAGTGCCCTAAATGCATTGATGGGTGAGACAACCCTCTAACCTCATGTTAAAGCTGACTTCCTGTATAGAAAAAGACTCCCTGAGCCACAGAGAAAGCACCAAGGGTGTCTGTCATGTTGTCTTACCATTAGACCACCGATTCTTAACCAAGGTGCCATAGCATCCTGGGATACTGTGGGATGTTGTGCAATATTAGCATTCTTAGGTGTACAGACACTTACACATTATTGATTAGAGATTTCAAATAGGAATCCAATTTTTTTTTGCCCTGTTGTGGTTTTTATGAGTACTATACAACAGAAAAATCACTATTATTTTGCAGTAGCTGAGGAATGAGTGAGAGCTAAGACCCAGCATTTCCCAAAGTGTGCCTTGAGCTCTAAAAATCTTGAGAAGCACTGGGATAGATATTCATCTGGATGTGAGATCCTTGGGTTTAGGTCCTTACTAGTTTGGTATGTTATCCAATGACTGTTTTAAAAGAAAGTGGCATCTGGCACTGCATTTTTTGCATAGATCAATTCTAAAAGCATGGGTTTTGCAAGCTCTGAAAATGGCGACCGTACCAAGTCTGTCAGAGGACTTAGGCAGAGAGCACCTTGTTTCCTAATCCCATTTGGGCCTAGGCATTTGCTAGGTGCTGAGCTGAACATCCTTGTTAAGATTGGGGTATAGGTTGTAGCTATGTGGTCTAAGGACATAGGCAGACAAGGTTCTTTTGGTAAATCTGATATTTTTTATTAGGCCAACTCAAATAGTTGGAAAAATTCTTCTTTGCAAGCTTTTGGGTACAAATGCCCTTTGTCAGTCTGGGGAAACATCTGCAGTTGGTCTGTGCTCTTTCTGGATGGATTCAGATATCAGACTTTCCAAAAGAATCTTGTCTTGTTGAGACTGGGGCAATCTGGACAAGCATAAAGGTGAAACTCTAGGCACTTCGGGAACTTTAAAATAAGAAGTAAGGTGCTTGTGTGTTCAAGGGCTTCCCAGAGGATACACGTCAGCAGAGTAGATGTTCTTAGAATCACAATTTTGAACTTCGGTGCCTAAGTCCTTTGTTGGATTTAAACCAGAGTAACTTGCCCAGTGCCACACAGCAAGTGTAGAAGAGCAGGAAATGAAACCTTGATTTCATGAGTCCCAATCCAGTGCTCTACTGGAATGTGCAGTGGTATTAGAAGTGAAATTGAAGGCAAGCAAGCCAATTCATTAACAGGCAGTTGACTTTTGAGTTTGGTCTTTAAAGCTTGAGGTGAAGCCTAAAAAATACCAAGGGGAAATCCTGCATTTCATAAGACCCTGATGTGCATTTAGCAAAATGATGATAATAAGCTATTTGAGACACCAGCTGTTTGGATTCAAGAACAAGAGGTCATCATGGGCTGTTTTTAGAAAAGGGAGTATCTTATTAGCAATTCAAACAGAACTTCTTTGTGCAAGATCTCTATATGCAGGTTAATTGCCTGCCAAGATCCTCTTTTAAATCAAAGGGGAAAACATCCACACCACATAATAAAAATTCCACTTTTCACCACCTGAAGATTTTACAGGCCTCTGAACCAATTTTGCAGCCAGATATTCTCTGTAAATATAGGTTTCATGGGAAACAAGCTGAAGGGCTTTCAGTATGTAGATGAATACCATTTTTTAAAAGAAAAACATATGTATCCATTAAATATGCTGAGTATTATGTTTTAGACTTTAAACAGCTTATGTTGCAATTATCATTTACTTGCATTAAGATAACATCTAAGGACTCCAGTCAGGATCAAAAGATAAGTGTTGCTAGATGGTATTATACCCAGTTCAGAGGCATAATTAAACATATTGCTATTGCCTCTGTTACTGTACAGGACCAGATGTGTCTTTAACCACTCTCAGTTTCTTTGAGCAACCTTTCAAGGTGGTAGGTTTACATCTGCCTTTGCCTTAGGGTGGAATCCTGTAGTTTACTCGTAGTCTTAGACTGGATCACCAGGTTACAATACTCCACTTTATTAGTCATTTTTATTTCAGCATGGAAGTATAACTAGGGGTGGGTGAGTAGGACACCAGCACCAGGTACCAATTGGAAGGAAGCGCAAGAAGGGCAGCCATCTGGGTGCTTGCACTTCCGCATGCAATATTGAACTAGAAGTCTGTTATCAATCAGGGTCAGTGTCACATGATGTTTTTAAAATTAACTCTCTAACACTAAGCCAACTACTCAGCTGGTGTGAATCAGCCCAAGAGGTAAAGTTGTGTCCATCAGCTGAGTTTCTGGCTCATTGTGTCTTTTAACTTCTATCTGAAGTATGCAAAGAAGTATTCAAAACAGCTGGAAAAGAATAATTTTTCTAACCATTTGAGCTGGTTTAATAAAAGATATCAGATTTACCCAAAGAACCTTGTCTGCCTATGTCCTTAGACCAACATGACTACAATCTATACATCTGAAGTATACTTCATTTATACCCCGTTTGGTCAAATGTTATGCATTAAACTCCACATTAGAAATGATTAAGCTTTAAGACAAGTAGTGTCCCCATCACTAAAATGGCACTTGGTTTTCAAATTTGACTGTTGGACTACTGGTCAAAGGCATAACTTTAAATGTTGGTGCCTGGGGAGGTGCATGGGCTGGGAGCAGGAGGATTTTTTCTCTCCTCATGAAGACCATCAGCGTCTGCACAGGCAGCTTGCTGCTGCCTCAGCACAAACTCGCTCAACATGGGCTGTGGCTGCAGCACAGGCTCCCTGGGAGCTGTCGTTTTGGCAGCCTCCCCAGGGCAGGTGCCTTGGTCACCCCATTCCACCCCACCTCCCAAGTTATTCTCCTGCTATTGGTAATAAAAACAATTGCAACAACATTTTAAATAGTTATTTGTACTATATGCCTCTTTTGGGCATTAAAAGTATAGATGTTATTGCAACTAGAGAATATAAAAACACTTATTTCTCACAACAGATGGACTACGGATACTTTACACAGCACATCAAAACAATCATCCCACTTTTAGCCAGGATAACAGAAGTCTTTCAATTCTGTGCATAAACAGTGTTGTGTGGGCTTTCCACCCATTTCAACCTAGGAACTTTTGCAGCTATTAGCAACTGTAAAAAAAAAATAAAAAAAAAATCACCATGTTAATTTGGGTCTCCATGATCATTTGAATCCTATCTTCAATCAGAAGTGCAATATTTTCACAATAATCTAAAATGCACAGGCTATGGACTGTGTAAGATCAGAACATAGAATAATACCAGTTTTAATAATGCACTGATGACCTTTCACTCTAATTTAAAACACAGTGAGCTGATTTCAATGGCAGGATTTGGCAAGTGCTTATATTTCAAATGTTTAAACTGTCTAAATAAATTGTAAAAAATAAAGTTTATACTGCAACTTTATGCTATGTATAATTACATAAAAATTATTAATGCATTGAGGACATTATAGCTTATCTATGTTATTCCATAACCCCTCTGAAATTCAAACTCACATATTTTACAAATGAGACAGTGAATCTTGTCACCTCTCAAGCATGAAAAGTATATTTCAAATCAACAGAATAAGCACTGTAGCTGACAATAATGTAACTGTTTGAATGATCGGGATCCCAGTTAAAATATTTTTCTTACTCCTAATTTTCAGACTGATGAACTTGTTTGACTGCAAAATCAAAACATGAGGGCTGGAGGAGCATAGGGAACTTATTTCATAGTATTTAAAGGTGTCATGATTGATACTGTATTTCCTCACATTCAACACTGTCTTTCTTCTCAGAATTGGAACGCTTGTTTTAAGCTCTGAAGCTGTTTTCTTCACTAGAAAAGGAGCACTGCTGGAGACACTGCATATCATGCAGTTTCAAAGATTGCTGCTGGTTGTGTCTGCTCATCAAACTGAAGAGGTAGAATTTTGAATTAACCTTCTTGAAGATGTAGCTATTGACTAAACACTGTAAATTATGCCTGCAACAGTGAGTGACTCGCTGGTAGTGTCTTGATGACACTTATGATGCAGAAACAAGACTTTACAAGAATTGATGCAAAGAATGACTTACAGTAAAGTAGTAGCAGTTTTGCTACTGTGCTTACCTGGGTGTGGGGCCTAACCTTGTGTAACATGGGCCTTTGTACACACCATAAAATTGGCCTTTAAAGCAGCTTAAATGCCCTTTTGCACCACTTTAATGGCATTGTTGTTTGCATGCTTGGTGGTGTATTCCACGTTAAACGACTTTGGAATGTAGCAAGATAAAGTACCTCCGAGGTGTTTCAGTTTGCTACCAGAATGCTGGAAGCTGACGTGCTTGGGGCTTGGCAGGCTTCCAGTGCCCCATGCACCGCCCCCATCACCTTCTTCTGCTGCCAGCGTACCCAGCCATGGCAGCCCATTCAGGCAGATAGGCTTGACTGAAGGTAAAAAAAACACAAACAACAGCGAGGAGACTGATCTTTTTTTTTTTTTCCCCCTCCCAGAGCTTTCCTGCCTGAGCTGTATGGGGACCCGGTGCTTCCCTCCATGATTGCCGTGGGGGGCAGTGCTTCCCTCCATGGCTGTGGTGCCCCCTGGGCTGAGTGCCAGTGGGCGGGTGCCACCTGCAGGGTACTGCTGCTGCTGTGGAGGAAAGCACCAGCCCCCCTGCAGCTGTGGAGGGAAGCACTGGGTTCCCGTGCAGCTCAGGGACAACTCACTCATCCCTCCCCTCCCCCCTGCCACCAGAGAAGCAGGTAAGGATCAGGCCCCCAGCCTTTTGTATACACTACAGGGGTTTAATTTGGTTTAATTCTCCCTAAATTGAAACGGTAAAAATGGTGGGTTTGTAAAAACCCACCAATTCCATTCAGGGAGAACTAAACTGAATTAAACCCCCATGGCATGTACAAGAATCTAGAGGATAAGTGCAGAGGTTCAAAAAGCCTGAGGTGGAATTGATTCAATCTTCACAGTTTTTTCTAAGTTGCATAGCTTGAGCCGATCACAAACTGAACTGATGTTCACTGCTTGGGTTGCCAAGACAGGCAGAAGTCTGCACTGGCCCAGGCCAGGAGCCTGGGGGTGCTCATGCACACTGTCACCCATGGCCAGCTGCCTAAGGCTGATAAATTCAGCCTAGTGGCAGCCCATGCCTGATTGGCTGCTGGACATATGCTGGACATATTTCACACCTCCCCCCACCCCTGCCTCCACTTCCACCTTCTATCAGCTGCAGGGATGGGGCAGTCAGCAGAAAATCTTTTCCCAGCTCCTGCCTCTGAGGACCTGGGGATGGGAAGGGGGAATTCACTACCCATCCCTAGTCCCCCAGCTGGGGTCTTCCTGTTACAAGAAAAGCCCCCACATGGGGGGCCTTTCACCTTCCACAGCCTGTCTAGTAGGGCTCTGATTGGTTCAGCCCTGTCCCCTCCCCAGCCCCAGGTTTGTGAGTGGGGAGAGGGATGCATACACCCATCCCGACACTGCCCCCCCAAGCCAGGGTTTGCTCCATGTGGGGGAAAGACCCAACTGGGGTTCTTTGCTTCCCTGCAACTCAGCCCCCAAGCTGGGGATCATGAATGATGCATGCCCCCAGAGGCTGGGGGAGGCATGGCGGTGGTGAGCTGGGACCACCCACAAGCGGCTGTGGCAGTGTTGGGGGTGGGGGGTAGGGAGCAGTGGGCAGCAAGCAGAGACCACCTGCAGCTGCTGCCTGCACTGTCAGCAGTGGCAAGTGGCAAGCAGAGATCGCCCGCAGCTGCCAGCAGAAGCTGGTGGCCACTTCAGCAGTGACCAATATCAGGGGAAACATGTGTCCCCTTGTGCCCCCTCTATGAGTCTCCTATGCATGGCCTCACCCCATTCCCTCCCAGCCCTTTGCATGTGAGAAGTGGGGGTGCAGGGAGGGGGAACACACTACTTGGTCCACCATTGGCTCACCTAGCCAGGGTCTGTTCAGCATAGGGTGGTGAAAGCCTCCACTGGGGGCTTTCATAACTCTGCACTCTGACAAACCAGGCAGGGATCAGCTCAGCATTCTCCCCACCCCCTTGCTCTTCTATGGCATCTTTCATCTAACAATACCTAAGCTCTTTACTAATACTAATTAATCAATCCTCAGAAATACCCCTTTCAAGTTTATTTCTGCAGTTCCAATTTGGCATCTCTAAGATTGCATTAATACACATTTAGGCACAGAATATTACATATAGAAAGTTCAGTGCCTGTAGTTCAAGTTGCAGAGTTGTTTCCAGGCTAGTTCACCATTACCAGCAGTTCATATCTTGATGACATTTCATAATTTTCATGCCTGAATTTAAACATGGAAAATTTCAGATCCAGAGGTGAAAGGAGAATGAAAAAGATACACATTTGCTAGTGTAAAAAACAAAGCCAACCCCCACCCCCCAATATGTCTTACAGTCACATAACTGAAAAAGCAGAGATCTAAAAGATGAAACCCTGTCTGGCAGCTACCCTCATGGAGCAGGCATTCCATACCTTCCGCTAGAAAACATTGGTTTTGATGTGGCAGCTGGAGTTTCTGGAAATCATGTAATAAGTATGAATAGTTTTCTGTCATCAAACTTGCAAACTGCACACCGAAGGATGTGCTGTGCATGCATGCAGAGCTAATTGGACTACATAGTGAAGTGTCAGGTTAGATAATGATACATTGTTATGAATTAGTAAAGACACCCAGGACTTGTAACAGATCCTGCAGTTCTGTGTCTATAACATGCCAAGGGGCTCTACCTGGAGAAGACATTATGAAATGCAAGACGGTTCTGCATGTTTTGTTGGCTGCCAAGAGAACTTATCAAAATTTGCAATTCAAAATGAGGATAATTTGTGCCATAAATATGTTTAAGCCTCTCATCCAGCTACCTGCTCTTCGGGTTTGTTCCACTATAGGGACCTAAGTCAAAACACGTAAGATGTAGTATACCATTCTAAGACTGGCACTAGTGCAATTATGAAAAATTAAAGAAAAATCTGTGCGTATAGGTTTCTAAAGCAAAAAACAAAATAACCCCCCTTCCCACACTCCCTTCACATACAACACATTCCATTATTTGAGAAAGAGCACTGTGCAATTAAAGACGGTTTGGAAATGCATACACAGTGGAGCAGAATAAATACTAGGCTTACAGTCGTAACTGCAGCATTTTCTCAAGCATCCAAGTGTAAATAATCTTTTGGAGTGCTTGACCATAGAGTCACAATTAACATCTGAATACTACACATTTCTTGTGAGTTTTGATGATTGCCAACCGTAATGCCTTCTAGAGAGGCATATCAGAGATAGAGAACACCATAATTTAAAGCCTCATGTTTTATTAAAAACTGAAGAATGCTACATGCTTTCTAATCTCCTTGCAACTAATTAGCAGTGTATAGGACTGGCCAGTTTAACAGAACTGGTGCCATTTATGTGGCCCTGTCTCTCTGTAGGAGTGAGAGAGAGTTGTTCCTTTGAGCTCTCTGATGATCCTAAAATGTGAGATTGAATTTCTGAAGTGAACACCTGTAGTGAGTCCAGCATTATGACAAAATAGGAAATTATAGGCTGTGTTGGATTCAAGTCAGGTTAACCCAAGGTCATGTAACCTGTGCAGCTGAAGCTGGAGGGAAACGAATTTTTCTTATACACTTATACACCCTGTAATGCTGCATGGTTGTAGGAGATATTCCTATCCTCTCTGGTTTATCTGTCCACTGAAATTAACCAATCCTAAGAGTGATATAAAACTTGTAGAAAAACCTGGAATACAAGTCTTGCTGCTAACAGTGGGTGCACTGACCAATTAACTGCACAGTAAATTCTTGGCGTCTACATGTGTGCCCCTATTAGGTCTCACAAAACTAATAAACTCTGCAGCAGGGTAATCGTGTAAAATACAAGTACTACCCTGCTGCAGAGCTGTTTTGTGTGCAGCAGTGCACATGTAGTCATTGCCTTGGCTGGCTGGGGCACAGGGTGCCTGAGAGCAAGGCTAGCTGGCAGTCAGGCCTCACCCTGCACCCCAACCAGCCAAAGAGCAGCACACAGAAATGAGGGAGCAGTCAATCCTTGGCTGGCTGCTTCCCCATCTCCACGTGCCTCAGCGTGGGGACTCTGCAGTGTGTGGAGATGGGAAAGCAGTCAGCCCTGGGCTGGCTGTTTCCAAGTCTCCACACACTGTGCAGCCCCTGTGCTGAGGCACACTGTACTCCAGCCAGCCTAGGTTGCTGCTCCCCCATCTCTACATGCTGCTCTGGAGCTGGCTGGGGTGTAGTGTGCCTCAGCATGGGAGCTGCCTGCTGGCTAGCCCAACAGTGAGGCACCCTGTGCCGCAGCCAGCCCCCAACTGATGCGCTTTAATTACAGCACATCAGAGCAGACTCACAGATTTCATAGACATTAGGACTGGAAGGGACCTCAGGAGATCATCAGGTCCAGCCTCCTGCCCCAAAGGCAGGAAGTCAACTAGGGTCAGAGGATCCCAGCAAGATAGGCATCCAAACGCTTCTTAAAGGATTCCAGAGTAGGTGCTTGCACCACTTCTGGAGGGAGCCTATTCCAGGCATAGGGGGCTTGGACAGTAAAGACGTGTTTCCTTATGTCCAACCTAAAATGAACTTGGAGGAGTTTGTGACCATTGGACCTTGTCATTCCTTGGGGTGTTGTGGTGAACAGACGTTCCCCCAGATCCTGATGCACACCCCTGATGTACTTATAGGTTGCCACCAGATCACCCCTGAGTCTGCACTTTTCCAGGATGAAGAGTCCCATGGCTCTCAGCCTCTCTTCATAGGGCCTATTCTCTTGCCCAATCATCATGTGCGTGGCTCTCCTATGGACTCTCTCAAGCTTCTCAACATCCTTCTTGAATTATGGAGCCCAGAATTGGATGCACTACTCCAGCTGCGGCCTCACCGAGGCTGAGTACAGCAGGAGGATGACATCCTGAGATTTACTTGAGAAGCATCTATGGATGCAAGCCAGAGTTTGGTTTGCTTTACCAGCTGCAACATCACATTGGTAGCTCATGTTCATCTTGATTAGTTGAGTCTGCTGGAGTACTCCAGTGTCACGTGCATCAGTGTCCCCACACTGAAAATGGCAGTGGGTATGTTTTAACTAAAGTTTACTGAATGAGCTTTAGTTAAAGCTCCCCTGGTGCCATTTTTCAGCATGGAGGTGCTGACACACGTGACACTCTGGGTACTTTAATTAGAGTGACTCTTGGAGCTGCTCTAATTAAAGCACCACCCACCCCCTCAGAGCATGTGTATAAACGCACCCTGCCCCCACCCCCAAGCATGTGTATAAACACATATAGAGCCCAGTTTCAGCAGCCCTGGACTGGCAGACTGATGTCCTGGGCCCCCTGACAGCCCAAACTGGTCTGACTGGGCTCCATGTGGGGTTCATGAATAAGCTCTAGAGCAATTTGCTTTGGAATTTTTTGCTCCCAGGCACATGTTCAAATGGTGCACCCAGGAGCAAAAACTCAGGAGCAATAAGCTTTGGAGTTTATTGGTTCACATTAATTGTACGTGTAGACACATCCAGTGAATTTGACCTTTCTGATTCTTAAAAAAACACCACTTCAATTACCCTGTTATAGCAGTGAAGCTAAGGTTAGACTCTAGACCTGCCATCTTGGCACTTACACACACACACACACACACACACACACACACACACACACACACACACACACACACTTGACAGACTAAGTGGGAGGCAAGCCCTGTCAAAGGTTTGCTTTGGCACCTGCCTCATCATTTTCATATTTCTCTAACAGTTCATATCAAAAGAGTTTCTGAAATATAGCAGACACTCCTGAGAGACTCCATGACAAAACAGGCTGAAGTCTGCATCCACCGGCACAATAGCATCATTGCTTCTTGCTCCACAATTTCCACATTATCTGCTGGGCTCTTATGTACACAGACTATCAAATGTCTAATTAAAGCTTAAAGGTGCTGCATATAAAATGCAAACTAAAATGTTTACACTCATTAAAAGAATACATTAATGTCACAGTGTTGTATGAAACTAAGCAGGCTTCACTAAACTACCAAAAAACTGCTACTCAGGGCCATGCAATTTTTAAATCAAATACTGCATATAAAACCATTAGTTGCTGACACGTAAAACCATAATATTCCCAGTGGTCTTTAAACAAAATAAAAGTGAAAAACCTTAGTCAGTGAGACTTTGATTTAGAGTTAGACCCTTTTTATGTTACTAGAACATAAAAAATAAAAAATGTACCTTAAATAGGGGCCTGAACATTAATAACTTACGTCAACAGATGTTAAAGTAATCAGGAATTGATTGTGATGAAAATATTATCTTTGGATATTAGTGTAGATGGACAGCTAATGTTTCAGAAGAAAAAGAATAGAACCATAAAATAGAGTGAAACACTAAAAACACAAATTCTTGAAATAGTTTCTACATTAGCTCTGTGATTTTATTACTGGGACATACACACATATGTATTTATATATTTATATATAGAGCTAGATGTAGATCTTTACACATGCACATACACCATATTTTCAACTGGCTAATGTTGGAAGACATATTTTAAGCAAAATCTAAAGCTGTAAATGTAAAACTAAATGAATCATCTTCCAGATCTTGTTACTAATATTACATAGTGCTTTTCCTTTATGTAAGACAGTAGTCTTTGCCACTAGTACTACATAAACCACATCTGTTTCTCCTTAAGTATCTCGTTCTTTCTGTAGTGCTTTGTGTTCCAGTCATAGAAGTCTCTTCATTAAAAAGAGTTGCATAACTACACATTTATGTAAATTTTCTCAACCATCTTGACTGATTCAGTATTGCTTGTGTCAGTGCCTGGAAGCCAGCCCTTCTTTACTTACAACCCGACATTCCTCCTCATCAAGTCCCTAGGAATTATATCAAATAGACTGGATGAGTGCTTTTTTACTGATTGCCAAGGCAAGTCTGGCTTGTCACTTGAAACAGGCTCAAAAGGACAAAGTGATCAAGGAGAGGTGGAAGATAATTACTCTCAGCAAGGCCTTGCAAAGAGGAAAAATGGGGGAGACAGACTCAGCCAACCTGATTCCCCACATAGAACAGAGGGCAGTGGGGCAGGGGCGGAGGAGCGGGGAAGCAGGGAACCCTCCATAGGAAATAATTGCCTACTGCAAATCCAGTTCACTGGGTAGGTTGAATCCCAATAACCCAGCAATTTGCAGCTGGGAGTGGAGGGGCAATTTATTCCAAAGCTAAAAAAGAAAAAAAAATACAAAGGCTTTTGTAAACTAGCCACATCTGCTATGCTCATCAGAGACGGTGTGTCTTCACACAAGAGTTTAGTGCGCTGCAGAGCCAGTTTTTAATTTTCAGCTGTAAAAGTGTGTGCAGGCACATTAATTACTTTAATCCCTGGAAAGCTTATGATGTATTATGGATTTTTAACATCTTTCTCAACATTGTAAAATAAGTTGTTCTAAATGAAACATTTTATTTAATATAACTCTTTGGGCTAAATTGTTACAACCCATAGTCAGCTCTGCAGTAAAGTGGTCCTACTGACTTCTCTGTCCAGACACACTCTGGATACTGTGAGGATGGGGCAATGGGGGAGAGAGTACAGGCTGCTTTCCTGACACTTCCCATCCAGACTACATGGGTGAGGAAGGGTAAAGAAGTGGCAGGAGTGCTGTGTTAGCCAATATGCTCTCTACACCTACTACCCTATCTGGGCTGTAGGGAGAAGCTGTTCTTTAAAAAAGGTATGAATCTATCAGGGGCACTTATATGAGGGGAAGGGGAGAGGTGGGAAGGCATTTCCACAAGCAACGCTTCATTTGGGGGCTGCCAAATAGGTTTGTGACTCCACAGATTATTGAATCATGGCAGGGCCTCCCCCATAAAGCACATAGTGCCTCCCTCTCCCCACCAACAAGGGGACCTATATGAAGGGAGAGTCGCAAGATTTAGCCCCACCTCTATGCAAACCAAATCAAGCCACTGAAGTATTATTTTTTTGTAGGGCAAATAGCAAAGCTGGGGACTAATTACAATTCTGAGTATGATTTTGATCCCTGATGTGCTCCCAGTCCAATGCACTGAGTTAGCACTTACCTGGGAGAGACTGAAGTCACTGTCTTTTTAGATTTGTTTTGAAATATAGTATTCAACTGAATAAAAACAGCATGACCTGATAACACAGTACCAGGGCACAAAATCTTTTGCACTGATATTTCCAGAATACTGGAATTACAGCTAGTCAAATGATTATTAATTGAAAATAAAATATCTCTTGCATTTATCCCCTTTACTCTTCAAAAACTAAATCAGGACTTTTGAAAGTTTAGGTTTAACAATGGCTTCATAAATCATATCACACAGAAAGAGAATGTGCATAATTCCAAAGATATAATGTGAGAAAGAGAATGTGCATAATTCCAAATTAAAATATTTCATAGTGACAAATACTAAAACAAACATTTATATAGCTATTGGGGCAGGGGAGGGGGGAAGCAAGGCAGCAGAGGAGAAAAAAATAAACCTTGATCATAGAAGCCTCCTGAAATAACAATTATAAAATTACCCATGGAATGGATGGCCCACTTGTGCACAAGCCATGTTAAAATATACACCAGTGCTTTCTAAAGACATTGTACCATCTACATACCAATGTCAGACAAAATATAGAAACTAGGACAATATTTCTTTTCTCTGAAAAAAATTAACATTCCTTAGTTTGGAGTAAGTAATTTAAGAACTTTAATTCTTTCATAAAAGCAAGGGTCTAACAAATAATATGCAACAACTTACAAACATGAGAGGAAGCATTTCTATATAATGAAAATAAAACAGAACCTAGAGCTGTAGCATAAAATTGAGTTCAAGATCTTAATAAGTCTCGTAAGGATCAGATATATATACAAATACACTGTCTCCTTTAGAAATATTATAAAGAGCTAGCTAATGTTGTACTAGGATGCAAGTCAACCACTAACTGATTGTGGTTAGGACAAAATTTCACTCGTGGGTATATTAATGCCTAAGTGTCCGTTATTAATGGCTTCACACTTTCTCTGAAGCATATGATACTGCCCATAGTGAAAGATGGAATACTAAGGTAGACTGACTGATAGTCTGTTCTGGTATGGACAATGTTACTGGATAGATAATGCCCTCTTTTTAAAAAAGAAACAACCCCCCACTGGATTGTCCCCAAGGGGGAAATGCAAGGGTTTTCCAAGCTTACTTTTTTTACTATATTCTTTTTTTTATGGATGACAGGTGTTTTTTGTTGTATAGCCAAACACAAGGATGCAAACCCCTCTGGGAATCTGGCAAAGGCACAGGAACATACTCCGCATCACTATTTCCCTCTACCTGCTCCAGGACTTTCCAAGCAGTTTTCTTCTGCACGCGACCTATGTTACTCTCATGCAGTGATAGTGATCTGCCTGATCTCTTTTAGGAAGTGGCTGCCTTGGGATTTCCCATGAAGGAGGTTGTTATTGTTGAGAGAGATGAAAATAAAGTTTACAAGTTCTGAGCAAAGGGTGCCAACTTTGAGTCGACAATTATCTTCACAGACTATGCGATACATTACCATCTTAATTAAAATTTCATTAATTGCTGCAGCTAGATCCATGCCTCTTATTACAATTGTTTTGTGTGCTGCTCATGCAACATGCAATCTGCTGAAGTAGAGAGCTGGGGATTCTTCTGGTAGAAAGAAAATCTCAAGATGGCACACAGCTGGAAGGACTGCCTTTCTGTTTCACCTCTCTGAATGAGCAGCAGGGGTACATCTCAGGAAAGGCAGAGGGGACCAAGCATACTGATTTTCTTAGAAAGCCTTGACTGATAGAATGGCACCTTAGAAGATACTGCCAATCGGGGAAACTTAGGGCCTTGTTGCTTGGGATACCCAGTATGTGAATGTTATGAGGCACTGAAGTTAGAATGTGCTCTAAGCAGTTGCACAGTAATTGTTTACTATGAACCAAATATGCACAGCCTGAGATCTATTTCTCCTAGACTGACTGCCCCAGCTGAATTAGATCTTCAGGGGCTTCCTGGGGATGACAAGTGCAGAACCAAGCAAATCCTTGCCCTGACTGTTCTAATCCACAGGCACTCCATGCTTCAGTGCTGTGAGTGCCTGTTCCTGGTGTGGCACTACTTATATTGCCATAGGTACCATGCTGGTCCACTCTAGCTTTTTGAACTTGCAAGTTGTGACCATGTGCGATATGCCCTGCTGTTTCTGTGAGCTCTTGTGCTACCACCAGCCCTGGAAAAATGGAAGAGAATAGATAATTATAATGGATCTTTGGGAAAGATAATGATTCCATGGCATGGATGTGAAACCTTTCTACACCTGCATTACAGCTCCACAGTTCTGCCTGACCTCCTAGCAGGGAAAGCAATGATCCATCATATCTTGAACTAGGAAGACCTTGTGCCCCCTCCGCAAGCTTTTCCCTGAAGAATGATGTCCTGTCCTGTCCCCTGCCTGAATACTCATATGATGGTGCTATGATCCTGAGGTGCGAGAAGGACCAAAAATCCTGAAGGAAAACAGCTTTGACTGTCACCTGAAATGGCGCCAGCCATTATCCCTGCAGCAATGGAAGTAGCTAACATGTTGGGACTCAAGTGATGATAGCATTCCCTGGCATCAGATATATTCATGCCTGGCTCCCACAGAGGATTGTATGGGACCGCCACTGGGCATTCCAACATTGCCTTTTAGGGGTGCGGGTGTGGGATGGCATGGGTCTACAATCTGTTGTACACCTCCCTGCCTCTGTGCTTTCCTTCCTCTGCCACCTTTCTGTTCACTCTCAGATGTGCCTAAATAAAAGTCTTTGGTTGTGTGTTTCTGTATGTCAGTACCCTAAAAAGCTGTCTCAGGGAACCAGTCTTTGGCCATACGGGCATGAGTTCTGTTAAGCCCACCCCTAAGGACTGGTGCCAGATATTCAACTGGCAGTAACCAATATCCATAGATGGGGTGGAGGTAGTCCCCCCAAATTCAAAGAACCACAGCACATGTGGGATAGCTGAAGAAAAAGGAGGCCAGAAGGAAGGGAGGCAGGCAGTGAGCTGACATTGCTAGGCAGGTTGTCTGGGGGTGGGGTGAGGCAAGGCAGGTGGATAAGGTTTTCTTTCACTGCTTTGCATGAATGAATTAATGTTAAACTAGGGTTAACTATAATATTGGGTAGCCACAAAGTGCTTTGTTTAGCCCATCAAACCTTTACTGTACCATTGGCCCTTGCACAATTGCCATGGTCCAAGCATAGGTGTATCACCAATTCCCAAACACAATGCCCCTTTCCTTCTGGCAAGTCCCAGAGGCAGGGGCCAATCTGTAATGACTGCCACTCCTATGCCTATGCACTAGACTACAATACAAGTGCTTGTAGTAAGGCCCTGTCAGATTTTAATGAATCTGCAAATTCTGATAAACACCTTGTCACAACAAAGACATGAGAAGGAAGGAAGGACCTAGGCACTTTCTTAAGTCATGAACTATCCATAGAGAAAGCCCCAAGTCTCCCCTGGGCAATAAACCAGCCCCAGGGTAGGTCCTGCATCACCCTCAAGCCATGAGCCACCTCTTTAATGAGTCACCCCTGAGCAAGGAGGCACCCCAGAACCCAGATTAACCCTACCAGTCACCACTTCTCCCAAAGTTGCCGAAATTTACCAGTGGCTTCTGCTGGGTTGTCCCTGTCTGGCAACCTGATAAGGGTCTTGTTAGAGTTGTCCATAGTTTTTGTGTCCTGGGTCTGGTCCCAGAGTTTGGGTGGGGAACATGTCATTGCAGGCATCCTGGCGCTCTTCCATGGCCATTTTTTTTTTTGTTATGCTGCACCAGATCCATGGGTGTGCAGTGCATGTTTGGCATGAAGTGACAGTGTGGTCCAACTCAAAAATCCTCAACAGCTTCTTGTAGTAGGAGACCATGGTCTTCCTGGGGCCTGACACCTTGTCAGCATCCCTTCTCTGAACACACTGTGACTTAATGCGCTTGTTTTTAGAGTGGATCCATGGCCAGTCCTGCTGCTTCCCCTGAACCACCATCTGGGCTGTGATGAACTCATAGACTACCTAGTTTTGCTGGCTTCCCTTTCCATCCTTGGTGGTGATGGTTTTTTCTTCACCCTAGATGAGATGAGCTCCAGTAGCTCATCACAAGTCCAGTTCATAGTCCTCCTGCAGGTGTCTGAGGAGGACATTATCTGGTTTGGTGTGGTTCATGAAACTAGGTATTTGCTGTTCATGTACTCAAAGAAATCTGGAAGGCATCTGTGAACCTCAGGTCTTTTAGTGGGTACCCAGAGTGATGCCATGTGGCCCAGGGAGAAGGTAAGGTTGTTGCCTTGAAGTCAGTATCAACCCCCAGGCAGTAGAGTTCTGTCAGAACAGCCTAGGGAGCACAAGTGGTGCATCCTGGGGTGCTGGAGGACTGTAAATTGTTTGTATTAGCTCTGTAAAACTAACTGACAATAGTTGAACATGTATTACTTACTATGACATGGAGATACCCCTTTTGCAAAAAGTCACAGGTTTGCTATGACTGAATTTAGTATGTTTTACTGCTTGAACATGTAGGTACACGTTTTAAGTGTATTGAACACATACTAAGTGCCCTGTGTGAAATAGCCTTAGACCAGGTTTTAAACTTCTCTAAAATGTACCAGGGATTGAGTTGTATCCCAACTGGCCTTAGGATCAGATACAAGTCAAAAGAATTTATTACACAGATGCACACAGACACACAGAGCTTCACTTAGATGTAGCGGTGAGTTCAACACTCAGTATGGATAGGACAAAATACACAGTAAATGTACTACTGGATTTAAGAATTTAAGTTACAATTATTTCTCATTGAAAGGATGCAGTATGTAATAGATTTATATTTTAAAGAGATAATGCCAAGGGATTTTAATCCCATATATGTGAGACTTCTCAGAACCACTCCTGCACTGTTAGTCTTCTCTGGCAAACAGAGAAAGAGTAGAAAAACAAAATAGCTGATGCCCTTGAAAGTTAGATGTTAATTTAGCAAAACAAATAATGTATTTTCATCTTGACATTCATAAACAGTTTTAACATCACAATTTGGACATCCTTTGTAGACTTAAAACAAACTTAATTGTTTTTTACCTTACAAGAAAGTATCCCAAAGGCACAGTGAACAGGACTGGCTAACTGGCATTTCAAGAACACAAAGGGCACAGACAGACTGGGGAGCTGCAGTTCTAACTCATGGTGCTTAACAGAAAGCACCATGAGTTAGACCAATTACCTCAGCCTGACAGACGTTAGCTGTTGGGTCAGGGGGGTAGAGGATCAAGCTCCAATTTGCAGCTGATCCAGGGACAGAGGCTGTCTCTCTACAGCCTCTTCTCCTAGCTCTGTACTCTGGCTCCCAGTGCTGTCTCAGGATTGGAGGGGAAGGCGGCACGGGAAGGAGATCCATTCTGGGGTTTCCCCAGCCTGTGCTGGAGTGGGGTAGGGGACTCCAATCCATCCACCCTACCCTCTAGCACTGGCTGGACAAACCCCTCCACTCCCTCTCTGCCTCCCATTCTGAAAACAGCACCAGGAGCAGGGGTGGGGTGTCAGCTTAGCTCATTTCCTGGTGCAAGCAGATACACCTTGGAGTGCCTTCATCTGAATCCTCATGTAATGAGGGTTCAGACTGTTACAGGATTTGGAACATTTAAAGCACTCTGCAGCTGTGCACTAGTGTTACATCATAGCCTTAGAGTGCTTTCAGTGGCCAGATGAGGCAAAAATAGTTATTTCTGTCTGCACCCATAGGGTGCTATACACGTGCTTTGATGGATTCAAATTAGAATACATTTGAGCAGATTTGATTAATCGAGTCTGCTGGACTGTTTTAATTAGAACACTCCAGTGCGACTCACCATCATGTGTATTCATCATCCTGCATTTCAAAATGGCAGTGGGAGCACTTTAACTAAAACTTGCTGAATTAGTTTTAGTAAAAGTGCCCCTACTACCATTTTGAAATGTGGGATGCTGAATACATCTGACACTGTGGTGTTTTAATTAGAGAAGCTGTCCAGGAACTGTTTTAATTAAAACACCCCACTCCCCCACCCCAGAACACATGAACAAATGTATAGACACCATTGTGTCAAATAGCAGAGAAAAATTAAAATGATCCATCCTTCAGATTTTTTTGTAATCAATTAATACAAGATGCCCATAGCCTATTTTCTCTACCTTCTCAGTTCTCTCAGGTGAACATACCAAGTTGTTTTCTTTAAGCTGTATTTGTTTAAAAGGCCACCTATTTCTTTGTGATTTAAGATATTATAACTTCTAGACCTTTTGGATAAGGTAGACCACAAACACTGAAATACCAGCTTTTGATGCAGGAATGTAATGCCTGAGTAAACAGCTATGGAATGTGGGTGAAGGAATACTCCCTTCCAATCAAGAAACTGGGAAGTGGATACAGTGTATCATGATCTTCCTAATAATACATGTACACAGTCAAAGGAGCTATAGTTCACAGGTCAACTAGTCATACTCTATGTTCTATTATGCTCTCCAGTACTTAGAGAACCAAGAATCTACTTACAAAACCTCTGTCTCTGTTGTTCCAGACCATTTGTGCATAGCAACCATTGGGCCATTTTTGGAGCCCTGTGTGGCAGGGCACTTCTAGGTGCCTGCTACTTTAAGGCTGGGAGCAGCAGCCATCAGATGCAGGCCTGCCATGAACAGGCAGTCATTTTAAGTCTAGAGCCACAGGGCAGAGGCAGCAGTTTGCTGCAAGCAGCTGAAGAGACAACATCCAGCATGAGCTGCTGCTCAGGAACATCTTAGAGGTAAAGGCAGGAGCTATTGGGGATGGCAGGAGGCTCCTAGTCCTGGGTATGTCTGGAAACTGCACCCTGCTGCTGGGGATGGCTGGCCTGGTGGGGCTGTTCATGAAGGAACAGTCCTCCAGAAATGCCAGGCCAGTGACCTCCCCGGTGAAAGGAGGGTAGGGGCATCTTAAAACTCCAGCCCCCAGATCCTGGTGGGTAACCTGGATTCAGGGTCAGGCACAGGGGCCAGGCATGGCTGTGGCCACTTGAGTCCCACAGGGGTGTAAAGCCCCGGAGGCCCCAGTGTAAGGGGGAAGTTGTGTGGCCCCAGAGAGGAGGCAGTAGTGTAGCCCCAGGGAGATGGCCTGACAGCTGAGGGGGCCTGCACAGAGTAGGGGGCATCTTTATGACCCAAAGGTCTGTGCATAATTCAGGTGCTAAGTAGGACTGAAGGGACAGTATAAGTTTCTGTGGTGTTTGATAGTACGTCTAGCTCTTAGGGACCTCTCAGTTTTCACCATTTCATTGGGCTCTGGATAGCTTGGTGTTGGAGTATTTGTCTTGGAAGGCCTTCAGGGGGGGTCTCTCCTACCACGTCTTTGATGAAAAAAGAAGTTGTTAATGGGAGTAGAATGTTACGTCCCACCTTCCCTGGGACCCTCTGTAGCTTTGCTTGTCCGGTTTCCCAATTCAGTGCTTTGCCTCCCCTACACTCCTCTTTATGCCAACCTCAAGTTGTTATCTTTGGCTAACCAATAAAGTAAGCAATGGTAGTAATTTTTTTTTCTTGGCCTTTTGACCTTAAAGAAAAATAAGATGTGGACCTCAATTGGCCTGAGTTTCCGGCCATAGTGAAGATTGGCTTATGGTCCATGCTGTTCCTGGGTTACCTTGTCTCCAGGGACATCTCTGCTTCTTGGTACATCGTTACTGTGTTCTGGACTCCTGGCTCTCTTTTCCCTTTGCAGGGTCCTTGGCCATCCAGTCATGTCCAGAGGCATCCAGGATCCACACCTCAACTTCAAGTACATACCTTGGCCCTTGCAGGCTTATTTCTTCTCTGGTTGCCCACTCCTGGGGCAGCCACCACTGCTCCTCTCTGGGGCTCTGTCCTTGTCAGGGGTCTCCTGGCCCCACTGGAAGCCTCACTTCTGGTCATCCCGGCTCTTCTCCCAGTGGAGCTTTTCTCTCTGCCCTAAGGGGCCAGGTGGTAAACCAGCGCTGGTATGGTGCCATAAAGTGGGTCCATGTCAGAGCTAGAGCTGAGTCCGGCTCTTCCTGGACCCATTGGTTTTTTTCTTTTCTTTTTTTATTGCCACAGTGTTTTTCTCCACTGTGGTTTTGCTCCTGCTGGGCTTCCGGTTTTCAGCCATGTCCCTCCAGCTCGGGAGCTCTTTCTTATGAGGTAAGTTTTCCCTTGGGGCATTGCCCCTATCACAGACAAGGCAGCACCAGGGGGTGTGCAGGGTAGGGCTGAGGAGACAGCCTGAAGAGCAGCCCAAGGACAAACCCCCACAAGTGTAATAACATGGGTTAAGGACCTAGTAAAAGGGAATAGGTAGTAGGCCTGCATAGAAAGGCATAAGTTGAAGCCCCAGGTAGAGGGTGGATAGGCCAAGGTTAGTCTACAAATGCCTGAGGCCACAGTTGGGCCAGAGACTGAGCATGTGGCTCAGCCAAGGAGTCAGGGTGAGTCACGACCCCAGTAAGTCCTCAGGCATGTCAAGGCCACATGATTGGGTCAGAAGGAGACCCCAGTTAATCCTCAGATGTGAGAGACCAAGTTATAGTCAAAGTGTAAGAACTTGTTTAGATGCCATCTGTGAGGCATGAGCCACAGGGTAGGTGTGGTACGGAGCCATGGATAGCACCCCCTGGTATCAGGGCATTATACTTGGGAGCCTCCCATTTAGAACACCAGTTTATTCAATCAGCAAGTCATGGCAGTTGAGACTGAGCAGACTGCGCCATGTAGACAGGTGGGTGGGTAGAAGTTGAGACCCAGCCCTGAGCTTGGCCCCTGTCACACCCTGTATAAAAAAAGATTTGGGGAACTACTGAAAAATACACATTGCAATAACAGCAATAGGTTTTGTAAACTGTCTTCTATTTTCATTTATCTCTTTATAGTCTTAATTTAAAAATGCATATCTTGTACATAGGTCTGAAGCAGAAAAGCAGCTACCTAGCTGGGTGTCTGTATTCATATAGTTGCCCACTAAAGAAAAAAAAAAATGATAAGTATAAAATATTATTTGCTCTATAAACCTATTGAGTTATATTAACTGGCATCCTTAGTTTCACTGATAGATAGCAGCTTGTGAGAAAGAAAAATCTCACGTACATTCAGTCATACTGAAACATATAGGGCTTTCCTAATGTGATAATCCATTACTCAGTGAATAATATGAAATCTTTTGATGACAGCAAAGTTTCACCACCATTTCAAACTACAAGAGTAACCTATTTATAACTCTAAGAAGGAAAATGTCAGTTTTACAACATGAAGGGGCTTTGTAGGATTACCCAGTCTTCTGTTCCTAGGATTTTGAAATTAGGATTTACCTACTGTGGCGACATACAGGAAATTTGAGTGCATCTGCTAATGTAGGTGGATGTATTGTAATATGTGAAGATATTAATGTGAAGGTACTAATAAAGTACATCTAAACTCCAGGCTTGACAAGTTTTGATAAACTATTTTTCTTACACTTTTAACAAATTATTCCATTATAGAAAATAACCCCCAAGGAAGATGAGACAAAATAGTTGATGTAAAGTGCCCATAGCTTCACTGGTTAGCAGAAATTCCTTATTATGCATCTTACCTTGGTTGTGATAGTCTTAATCAGTTACCAATTGAGGAGAATATGAATATGTGTGTGTAGATGTTCACCAGCATGAGTAAAGATTTTTAATTTCCACACAGTGTTCCATTCATTGCTACTTTTCTCCAACTGTTTTGTCAATCTACTTCCTTCAATTTCATAGATTTCATAGACATTAGGGCTGGAAGGGACCTCGGAAGATCATTGAGTCCAGCCCTGATCATCGAGTCCAGCCCCAATTTCATTGGAACCTCATGAGTGTAGGATTGGATTGACACTGCTGAATGAGGAAACCATTCAGTTTTCTTGTTTTAAATATTTCTAGTGCTCTAGTGAAATTGTTTTCTTATCCCTCCCACCCTTACCAATTCTCCTCAGTTGTTTGTTTTACATTCTCTTTCTTCCTCACCATTTTCCATTCTACTCTAGTAACTCCCTCCTAAATAAGTCTCTGTGAACTATTTTCTTCAAAACTGAAAGGTTAACTGCTGGATACATGACAGTAACATTTCAAATAAGTGGCTTTGGTAAAATCTCTCTCTGACCATGATTTTTGCAAATTTTCTGTGAGCATACCTTATTCCTGAATAAAGTTTCCTAAATTTTCAATACCATGTATATTGGGGATAGATATCTTCTGCACTCCTAACTAACTTCATTTTGTCTTTTAGCTTTTGTCAGTGGTGCTTGAATCAAGTTACTAAACATATTGCCTCAAGCCTTGGGAGGATCCCATACTAATTAGAAATGAAAGTGGAAAAATATACAAAGCAAAAACATAGTCATAGACAAGGAAAATATTAAAATTACATGTTATAATAATTGATAAAATGCAATAGTGGTTAAATTTTACTCTTTACTGTCACCCACCTGAATTCTAACATTGCTGCCTAAAACAACTTTATGAATACCCATCAGGAAGACACACAGCCACAAAAAGTTTGTTTTACTGGATCACTTCACTTTTTGCACTCTCAGCACTTAAAAGAATTGAGTGGAAACAGGTGCTCCAACTTTTCAAACACTGATTCAGAAGGGCACACATTTCATGGAAGATTCCAGGCCTGGTGCAGACCTTTTAGATAAGTAAAGGCCCAAAGCACATTTTCCAGGAAGTGTTTATAGTTTTCAGTGTTTTGCAGATTGACTCTTTCATCAATACTCCAGTAGATACAATAAGTATACAAACATTACCACAAACAGTGCCTGCATCAGTGATTCTCAACCAAGCTACTGCAGCACCGTGGGGTTTCCTGAGAGCCTTGCAAGAGTTCTGCAGGGTGCCAAACAAAGTTAGCACTGTTAGGTGTGCATCGTTTTGCTTCTGTTACCATTTCATATTGTGTTTGCATGTTTGAGAGAGCTAATAAGGTATTTACTCACATATAGCCTTTCTCCAAAATCAGCCCTCCAAAATTAGGGTAATTTTATTAAGTGGAGAAGCTGATTTTCTTCTCTGGAGTAGAATTGTAGAAGGGCAAAAGATCTTGCTGTCAACTTGGCTTTTGCTTCCATGTAGCCCCAGCAAGCAGAATGGGCAGAGTCCTGTGTTAACCTTCTTATAGCTGCAATACCTATTGGCTCTTACTTGGGCTGAAAGCAGCAATTAAGCCAGCTCAAGGCAAGCGAGCTGCTTGCATGTAGTCTGTAGTATCTTGATGAGGCTTGTGGTGGAGTTGACATTTTTCTTTACAGTATTAGTATTTACAGGAAGTTATATAAAGAACTATTTGCAGTAAAGAAGTAACAGTCTTGCTACTGCCTTTGCAAGGGGCTGAGGTTTGGTCATGTCGCTCTCCTGCCAGACCAGCAAGTTCCCGCTGCCTCACCCAGACTATCTCATGGGATATCACACTTCCTGGATATAAGGGCTAGGGACAGGTATTACACATAAACCAGTTTAAGTGATCATAAGTTGGTTTAAACCTGTAACAGAACAGAAGTTCAGTGCACATAAACCAGTTTGAAAATAGCTGAAACCGGTTTGAGATAAACATGGTTGAATGTTTTATCAGACTTAACTGATTGAGCTCAAACCCATTTATGCAACTTCTGTCCCAGACCACTTCCTGGTTTCAGTTAAACCAGAGTCCCCTAGTATCCTGCCATGCTCTCTGGGCTATGCTTTCTGCTCCACTGGAGTAGGGCTGGCCCCTCCCCTCTGCTTCCTAGCCAGAGCAGGGACGGGTAGGGGCAGGGGCCTGGCCAGAGGCTGGCCCCAGAAGGGAGCAGGGAAGAGATTTATTCTCCTGCCTCCATCCCTCCACTGTCCCAGCAGCACAGATCTGTATTTCTTCACTGGCTGCTCCAGCAGCAGGGGTGTGGCCAGCCCTGGCAGTAGCCTTTAGTGAACTGGCCAGAGAGGGGTTTAATTCCTCCTCCCCTTCCACCATCACATACCTGAGCCAGTGTCCACCTGGCACTCCCCCCTCATTGTTCCAGTGGTGAGGCATGGCCAGATGCTGGCTGGCATGGCCCTCTTAGGTGGGAGAGGCAGTGTGGAGGCGTTATTCCCTCCTTCCTCCAGGATTTGGTGGAGGAGGCAGGAGGGGGCTTATCCTGCAGGGAGCAAATAGTGGCAGTCAGAGTGAGCAGATCCTGCTGCAGTCCCCCAGGGGCAGATGGGGAAATGACCCCCCACTCCCTGTCCCCCACCTAAGGGGGCCATGCTGGCCAGCCTCTGGCTAAGTCTCCCTGTGAGGGGGGAGTGACCATGATGGGGGCTGCAGCCCCTGTCATGGTATCCCAGACAGCAAGCCTCTTCCCAGTGGGGGGTGGGGAGCATGCTGTGGGGCAGAGAAAGCTGCTGCAGACTGCATGGAGTAAGCGGTGGTGGTGGCGGTGCTGGGGGAGGTTTGGGGGGCTATGCCCCCTCCAAGCCCTGGTGCTGCTGCTCGTGGCCCTTCCACCAGGAAAAGGCTCATGCTCACCAGACACGAGGATAGGGGCTGCTACTCTATCAGGGCCCTGGCCCCTCACCACTCCAGCAGCAGGGTTGGGGGCCCAGCTAGATGCTGGCTGGCAGGGCCCCTTAGGCAAGGGGACAGGGAGGGGGATTATTCCCCACTCCCTCTGGCATCTGGTAGAGGGGACAGGAGGGGGTTTATCCCACCACTTGCCCCATGCAGGGAGCGAGCAGCAGTGGCAGTGGTTGGGACAGGCAGACCCTGGCTGTGGTCACCCAGGGCAGTTGGTATAGAAGGGGGAATAACCCCTGTCCCTACCCCCCTGCCTCAGGGGGCCATTCCAGCTGGTGTCTGGCTGTGCTCCACTGCAGCAGCAGCAGCAAGGGAGGAGCACCAGGTGGACCCTGGTTTGGGTTCATGATGTTGGAAGTAGAAGGGGGGGAATTAACCCCCCTCCTTGGCCAGTTCACTTGAGGTTACTGCTGGGGCTGAACATGCCCCTACCCCCAGCACAGCATCCCTGCAGCCAAGGGCTGCTCTAGCATTCTCTGGCTCCTGGCCTGAGCCATTGCAGGCATGTGCATGCATTTCATGAATGTCTGTTTACTTTCAAATTGGCTCAATTTAGACAGGTTAGACTAACCTGCAAAAATTGAATCAATTCAGGCTCCAGCTTTTTGAATGTCTATCCCTAGCTTATATTTCCAGGATGACTTACTCTAAGTCACAAAGTCAGCCATGACCATAGAAAAAGATCTTGTTTTACTACATTCTGCCTTCTAAAAGCAAGGTGCATGTTTTATTTGGGTGCTAGTGAGAAAGTACAGTATGCTATCTGTTTCAGAGAGAGTTACTCTGACTCTCTTAAGCATAGAAAACAATTATACAGGCACATACATACATGCAAAGGTAATTTATGGTTTTGGAATAAGTGGAGCTTGGTAGGAAGGCAGTCACATCTCCTCCTCTTCATACCCCTACCCAATTAGGACTCAGAAAGCAGCACTTTCCACTCTTGTTTCTGATACTCTTGTCTTATCAGGCCTCAGTTCACCAGCCAGTGAAAAGCCAGGAGAAAGGGGATTCCTGGAAAAGCCAGTTTAGGAGTTTTTAAATAAAAACTACCTAGTTTAGGAGAATGAGATGTATGCTCTCCCAGGCATATTAGGAGGGTAAAAATGCATTAGCTGTTCTGTTTAAAGTAAGGGTTAACATACCCTCTGAACATGCCTGGGAGAGCATATATCTCATTCTTAGCTGTTCTGTTTAAAGTAAGGGTTAATACAAGCAGGAAGAAAAATATGTCAAATTTCTATTTGGTGATCATGGAAATTCTTAATGCTTTATGGGTTGATTATTCTGTATTAGATTTAAATAGATTTAAACCCACTTAAATATGCTTAAGGAAGAATTTACACAATCCTTGCTTTAACAGATGGTATGGGGGAAATAAGCATATGGAGCATATATATATATTTGAATATGTATATGACTGGTTTATAAAAATCACCAAGACTTTTAACAGAGAAAGCATATGTAAAAAAGTGAAAGGTAATTAAAAACTGTAATTAAATAATTTTAAAGTTAAAATAAATAAAATGTATCACTACAAGTTTGTATTTGTTCATATTTTTCCTACCTAAGCATGGCATATTCATGTCAGGATGTTAACTCTAGAGTACTTTATAGTGATATAATCCCATAATCCTGTGTCACTGTCTATTTATCAAATGTTTTACATTAACTGTAATGCAGTTCAATCCCATTCAAATGTATTAAAGGTCAAAAGTTTCATGGCACCAAATGTTTCAGATTTTAATTATTCTAATATCCCTTTGCTTTCATGAATAAATGTCAACTCATTTCAATTTCTAGTATAAGAAATTACTGAACAGATTTTGAAATAAATCAATTCTTTTTTATCTCTGTAATTTGAACAAATGAAAGTTCTAAGTAAATTTATTTCTAGATATAAAAGGACACTTCCCAGATCTTAGAGATAACTATAATTAAAATGGAAAGTTAAATTATTATTGCAAAATAGGTAGTACTCATGAGAAATTCCCTGCTTAGTGAAATTGAAAGACTAATTCCTCATTTTCTTTATTATTCCCTTTTTACTTTCTTTATCTCTCTCCTTATCCCTTTTTCATTTTTTCTTTCATATGTCTTTTTCCTCTCCCTTCTGTATATTTTTCTTTGTCCTTCATTTCACTGCTCATATTCTGTAACCTTGCTTTCCCCTCATCTTTCCCTTCTGCTTTCTTCATGGGCTCCACCCACGAGGGGAGAAAAATACACATTAAAAAACCAACAACGTCTTCCATTTGGCATTTTTATGTGACTACCATTTGGTAGAACACTAAAATACTGAAAAGCCTGTACCATAAGAAATCCACCTATCTGAAAGAACAAAACAGTGCTTTGAACCCTGGCCTAAAACAAAGCAAAGATAGAATGTTACTGTACCAAATCTTCCTCTGCTCATGAGGCACTTTCTTTCTACAGGTAGTCTTGATTTGGGGCTTAATCTTAAACCTTTTAAAAGTGTCCACTCAAGTGAGGGTGATGAGCTTAAAATGTGTGGAATGAAAATATGTGAGAATTAAAATCACAGTAAAGGATGTAGTTACAACCTTAAAGAAAAAATGTTAAGGGTTCCTTATTCTCCTATTTAAAATATATAATGTTTACAGGTTGATATACTCACTTTTATATTTATTAATGTAGATATGTAATATTGAGAATAATAAGATATGGAATGAATTAGCAGAACCAGAGCAAGGTAACATCTAGATTTACCCATTTTTCCCTCCAGTTTCAAGAGTGTGACACTTTATTCATATTGTTGGGTAAGTCTGGTGTAAATGGGGAGTAATAACATAGTGAATCAACCTACTCTATTGTAATTTTTTGCTGACAGCACACCCCTGCATGTAGTGTACATCTTGTTTTGGAAGGACAGACTGAAGAAGAAAACAAAAAAAGATTAACCTTTTTGGTAACTGAGTAGCAGCAGCTAAGGAGCCAAGCATGCTCCCAAGCCTGCTGCTAGCCCTACAGACTAGATAGAGTCCACAGAACAACCTAGCATTTGGGTCCAGGATGATACCAAGTCCATGTGTATGGTCACTCCAGTGTCCTGGGTCTGGGGCCATGCAGTGGGGCCTGACCTGGCATGCTAGTACAGGGGCCATGTGGTGGAGACAGATTGGGCACATCAGCTCTGCTCAGGCTGAGTATGACCCTGTATGCTTGTTCTGGAGCCACATGTCAACTCCAGGAGCACATGCTGACTCTAGAGCTACATGTAAGGCCATATGCTGGGTCAGACTTGAAGTTCTGGGTTTGGCCAAAGACCAATCCCATCTGATCTGGTGCTCGATTTGGGAGCAGGGCTCTCCATGGGTCCAGAAATTTGGTGGCAGGAGGGAGGAGGCCAGGCAAAGGCAGGAGCAATGGCAGCCTTAATTTCTGTAGTTTCTGGAATTGCAGCAATTGATGCTACCACCACTTAGTGCCCCTCCTCCCAAAATTTCCAGACCCATGGATAACCCTTTCCCTAATATATAATGTGCATCCCAATTTTTTGCAGTTGGTCTTGAGGGAAAAGGCATAGGGTTTTTGCAAGAATATATAGTAAATTTTGTCTACATTCTCTATCTTGAAGTGAGTTTTATTGATCTGCAGGAAATCTCAACTGCAAAGCAGTAAATAAATGGTTCTTTAAGAAATGGACTAATATGCTGAGTTTTACAAAAATTATGATGCTTAATAAGACAACTACAAAGTCAACAAGGACAACTACAAAGTCTTGCATGTGGTACAGAACAACAAGGACAACTACAACGTCTTGCATGTGGTACAGAACAACTGCATGCACAAATATGGAATGGGGAATGATTACTGCTGTACTGCAGACAAGTACCTGCAGGTTACAGTAGGCCATAAGCTGAATATGAGCCAATAGCGTGCTCTTGTTCCAAAAAAAATACCAATGGCATACTGGGTTGTATTAACAGAAGTGTCTCTTGCAAATCAAGGGAAGTATTCTTCCACACTGTTCTGCACTGGTGAGGCCTCTCCTGGGATGCTATGTCCAGTTTTGGATCCCACACTTCAAAGAAGATGTGATCTCATTGGAAAGAGCTCAACGGCTCAAGATGAACATTGGCTCAGCGGCTCAAGATGAACATGAGCCGCCAATGCCGGACCACAGCCAGCAAGGCCAGCCATACCTTGTCATGCATCCAAAGGTGCATCTCAAGCTGGTCCAGAGAGGTGATACTCCCCCTCTATGAGACTTTGGTCAGGCCACAGTTGGAGTACTGCTTCCAGTGCTGGGCGCCACACTTCAAAAGGGATGTGGCCAGCCTAGAGAGGGTTCAGAGGAGGACCACCCACTTGGTGAGAGGGCAGCAGGACAGGCCCTATGAGGAGAGACTGAGGGACCTGAACCTGTTCAGCTTCAGCAAGAGGAGGTTGAGGGGTGACCTAGTGACCGCCTACAAGCTCATCAGGGGAGATCAACAGCAAATAGGTAGAGCCCTTTCTCCCCAGCACCACCTGGGGTGACAAGGAACAATGGTAATAAGCTGATGGAGAATAGGTTTAGGTTAGAGATCAGAAGGCAATATTTACAGTTAGGATGGCCAAAATCTGGAACCAACTTCCCAGGGAAGTGGTCCTCGCCCCTACCTTGGGCAAATTCAAGAGGAGGTTGGATGATCACCTGTCTGGGGTCTTGTGAACCCAGCATTCATTCATGCCTGTGGCAGGGGGTCAGGCTAGATGATCTGTTCAGGTCCCTCCTGACCCTATCTACTATGAAACTACTATGAAACTATGAGCAGACAGGCAAAAAACATTATTAGAGGCCTGAGAAACATGTTTCATGAAGAAAGGCCAAAGAACTAAGACTGCTTAGTTTGGAAAAGAGGCAACTGAAGAGCTATTCAACAAGTCTTTTGTCTTTTTGAAGGGCAATTGTAAAGAAGATACAGAGAAGAGGTTCTCTCTGGCTGTTGCGAATAGGGCAAGGAGCCTCAAAATGAAGCAGAGGAAGTGTAAGTTGGAAATTATGAAGAACTTTCTGAGCATGACGGTAAGTCAAGCACTGGAACCAGCTACTTAGAGAAGTTGTGGAATCTCCATCATTAAAAATGTTCAAGAGTAGTTTACACAGACACTTGAATGGGATGGTTTCCTCAGAGATGGTTCTGCTCTAAGCAGAGCAGTGGACTAGATAACCTCATGAGGTTCCTTCCAGGCCAATCTTCCTATAATCCTATTATCTTAATACTTCAACATAAACTGGTTATACTACAAGTGAACAGAAAAGGGTAAAATTCCACCTTGTGACCCTCTATTCATACTTACTCACATATATTGTCCCACTTATTTTAAAATAATTGTTTATACAGTATGTATAATTCCTATTGTAGGGAAGCAGTTTATAGTTTAGTAAAAAATGACTACAAAACTTCAGTTTCGGAATCCTTATATCAATACATTTTACTTTCAACACTGACTGCCTGACATTTAAAAAAACCTCATTGCTTACTGCTTACGTATTTCTATGACTATAATTAACACCATCACATTTAGATTTGTTTAAATAAATACCAAAACCCAAAAGAACTAACCATTTTATCATCTTCAATTTTTCAGTGGACAAATAAACCCTAGCAGATTGATAACAAGAACTTTGTGCTAAAATATGAAGAATTAGAAACTGAGATGGATTATAAAGCCAATTAGAACCGTAAGTTAAAATGATCAAACATTCAAATCATAAATACAGAAAATTAAGTCAGATATATTTAAAATATAATAATACATCAAATACAGTAAATGTTAAACCATCTGTTAACTCTACTGGGTATAGGACTAGCATTAACACATTATTAACAGCAGTAAGAAAGGATTTTTTTAAATGATTTTTAAGCATAAGCTTTTTAGTCCCTCATTTTAATACTGCCTGTGATTCTTTATGAAGTCTATTCTTTGCTGCTTACATTCTAGAAAACCAATGAAGATCTTAATCTGTGAGCTGGAGCTGAATCAGAAAAAAAACATAGCTTCTCTGTTCCTTAAAACAGTAAATTATCCCTTCTTATAACAGGCCTTTTCAAAAGTACATTTTTTCCTAATCTCTTTGATAATCAAATAATAAATGCTAGAGTAACTTCAATATTAACTCCATTTTGTACTAGTTAGTTTGCCTTCAAATTCTTCTAACTTTGAAACAACTCAGAGATAAATGAACAGAATATTTGCTGAGCAAGGACAGTATCTCTGTGATAATAGAAGTTATACAGGACATATGAAAATCAAAGCCTTTAATAAATACTCTTCTATATAAATTACCTGGTTTTAAAATTGAGCCTAAATAAAACTCCTTGGTTTAACAGTTGGGGAATTGTCTCACATCTTATTTAGGCATTGGAGATATTGCATCCTGAAAGCTCTTTCTTACCCTAAAATATGGGGCATGCTGATGAATCCATTTTATTAATGGTCAGTAATTGTAGTTTTTGAATACTGAATTAATTTCCTGCCATAAAATCTTATGACAATATTGTCAGAGCTAATTTACCCTGAAAGTAGGGGTAATTAAATCCAATACTATAGACTATTTTCTGAATAACTGCCTAAATGTATGAAAGGTTGCTGTTGTTCCATCTGTTGCTGCTGACAGATGTGGGGGTTAAAAAAAAGAAAAAACTTTGCCAGAAGGCGAAGCAAGCCTGTTTGACCTGGCTCCCCAGCATCTGTATAGATCAGGAGCTTCAGCAGGGCTTTTTGGTGCTTTTATATAAAGCTGATTAAATCAGCTATTAGGTAAAAGTGCCAAAAGGCCCTGCTGAAGCACCCGATTTATACAGCTGTTGGGTGAGCTGGGTCAAACTAACATGATGCCTCTTTTGGGCATGCTCTGCACTTGGTGAGGAGGTGTGCCAAGCTGAAAGTAAAGTACCTATTTTTCATGTTTATAAGCAGCCTGTGTGCCCAAAAAGCTTTTAACAGGGTAGAGTAGCATTATATCTTAGGTGCATTTCATGTTTTGTAGAGTATCTGATCATAGACATAACATCTCATTTAGGTCCAGGTCCTCGAACACCTGTCACTGGTAACATTAAGCAAACAGCAGTTTCTAGAACTTTGAACATACCCTGTGAGATGCATAAGAGGCATTTGAAATATTCCTATATATATTAAAGTTATTTAGTATCATTAACTTCTACAGCCTTGCTACACATTCAAATTAAAGTTGGACAAAAATTAGCTATAGAGTTGTTACACATTTTCAAGCACTAACTTTATAGCTGGTTGGCTCCTTTTATAGCTGGATAGCCCTTTTTATCCTGTGATAATTACTTTGTACTTAGCTGATCTAAATTTATTCTGTGATTAACCAATTAATTGTGTGATGACTACTTTGCACTGGTGGCTGGGCTAAATTTATTGTCCGATTAACAAGTTAATTGTGTAATATATGTAATGTGTAGCAGACGCCCTTCTTTCAACCTCAGTAATGACACTGCTTATGAGATTTTCTCTTCTTGTCTGTTCCAGACTTAAATATATATTTTCTTTAATTGTGGAAGAATACTTGCTACATCAATTCATATCTAACTTGGTGGATTCCAGAAAGTGATTCCTGCCTAATATTGGAAAATATAATTTAAAAACACAATTAAAAGCTTCCCCTTGCCCTTTATTTCATTCCTTTTCTTTATTTTTTTCTTATCATACAAAGAAGCAGTTTCATTCAGTATTTTCAAAAAGAGAATGGAAACGTATTTAGAAAAATACACTCTAGGGAGTAATATTTTACTGACATAGGAATGGAGTAGGTTATGTAATAGGTCTTTACAGCTCATATATACTTAACATTTTTAAATTATACTTGCCAAATTGGCTAATCATTAATTTCTTGGATCCAGTAAGTTAGATGTAAATTGATTAGATTAGGTGCTTAGACAACATACAGAATAGAATATAGAATAAGGCTAGCCAGAAAGCAGAATGCTCAAATGCTTCCTCCCTTTTTCTGGCTTAATTTAATATGTAGATGATACCTCTATCATTACTTTCTCTTCTTTTCATATTTTCAGTTACATTAAATATTTTGCTTCACAGTAAAAACATCCTAAATAATGTTATATATTTACATTTTTGAAACATGACTACTTAATTGTATATTATTTTATTGCACAGAGCACTCTTGTAATCCACATATCATGAGAATATATGTTTTAACTGATGATTATACCTAAAAGATTCATCCTTGGGAAATTTGTATAACCATATTAACCATCTTCTTCCAACCTGCATGTTAATTGTATAATTTTATGCACATAATTAAGGAGGTAATACAAAAAAAA
Organism: Alligator sinensis; assembly: GCF_000455745.1. Lineage (NCBI taxonomy): Eukaryota > Metazoa > Chordata > Crocodylia > Alligatoridae > Alligator > Alligator sinensis. The sequence continues at coordinate 175,234 of NW_005842388.1, forward strand.
AAAAAAGGATTGGTGGCAAAATGGGACAGATATAGCAGGTATAAAATAAAAAGCTAAAATGCTTCATATTTGAATGAAATATCCGTCATATATAGCATCATCTTAATGTTAGCAGTAACTTCAATCTGTAGCCCTTTAAGCTACCCTTATATTCTAAAATCTTAACTATTACAGTATGATCAACTTATTCTGTGAAACACACTGGAACCTAAGTTGTATGAGAACATACATAAATACATTAACTCCTTAATCCTCAATCTGACTCTAGTCTGACTCCACTGGTTGTATCCAATATGCACTTCAGCTGTGTGGATACTTGTGCCTGTGCAGTGTTCCATCAAAGTGAATGGAGTTCTACACAGACAACAGCACTTAGACTGTGACAGATGCATATTTATTATCTATATGGGTTCATCCAGGGATCTTTAAACTAAGAGTCAGCAAATTTTCACAAATCAGTTTGCTGAATTTTTATGAGAGAGGAAGAGTCAGCAAAAGGGACAAAGGCAAAGAGACAGCTGGACAGCTCAGTTTCCAGTTATGTTTTGTTAACAGACAATTTTTGTTATATCTCAAGTCAGCACTGTCAATATGAATCTCATAGAAACATACCAATGTTTCTGACTTAAATATAGAGGGAAGTCTGGGTGACAGCGACCATGAAACCAACATGTTCACTGTCCAATGTAAGGCAGACAAATCTGATAGCAGGATTGGAGTCTTGGACTTCAAGAATGCAAATTTCAACAAGATTGGCCTGGAAGGAATCTCATGAGGTTATCTAGTCCACTGCTCTGCTTAGGGCAGGACCATCCCTGAGTAAACCATCCCATTCAAGTGTCTGTGTAAACTACTCTTGAACATTTTTAATGATGGAGATTCCACAATTTCTCTAAGTAGCTGGTTCCAGTGCTTGACTTACCATCATGCTCAGAAAGTTCTTCATAATTTCCAACTTATACTTCCTCTGCTTCATTTTGAGGCTCCTTGTCCTATTCCCTACAGCTTAGGTTACTAGTAGGGGAAGTGCTGTGGAACCAGGGACCAAAGGTGAAAGGTATGCACAAAGAGTGGTTGTTCCTTAAGGACACAATCCTTGAAGTCCATTCCCATGCAGAGAAAAGGTAACAGAGGGGCTGCAAAGCTCTCTTGGCTAAACAGGGAAATCATGGTCCTTTTAACTGAAAGAAGAAAGAGGCTTATAAACAATGGAAGCTCGAGGCAGGCCTCAAGAAGAACTATTCCATGATGGCCTGCATTTGTAGAGAACAGATAAGAAAGGCTAAAGCAGCAACCGAATTTAGATTAGCAATGGGAGTCAAGGACAACAAGAAGTCCTTCTTTAGGTATATAGGAAACAGGAGGAAAACAAATGGGAGTGTGGAGCCATTGTTTAGCAATTCAGGAGAACTGGTTACCAGCACCCAGGAGAAAGCTGAACTCCTGAATGACTGCTTGGCCTTGGTCTTTCACCAGTCCAAGGAGAAAACGATGTCAGGTAGAGTACAGGATGAGCATGGTAGGAATAATTGCCTTCCTACTCTTGCCATAGAATTGGTGTATGACAAATTAAAAAAGTTAGACATATACATGTCAGTGGGAGTGGATGATCTTCATCCAAGAGTGCTGAAGGAGCTGGCCAAAGTCATTGTGGAACCCCTGGTGAAACTCTTCCAGAACTCATGGCACTCTGGAGAAGTCCCTGAGGACTGGATGAGGGCCAATGTTGTGCCCATTCACAAGAAGGGCAGGAGGGAGGACCTAGGAAACTATAGATCAATCAGCCTAGCTTCCGCCCTAGAGAAAATCCTAGAAAAGCTCGTCAAGGAGGCTGTCTGTGATAAGCTTGCAGAAGATAAGATTCTGAATGACAGCCAGCATGGCTTTTTTGTGGGCAGGTCTTATCTTACCAACCTCATCTCCTTCAATGACCAGGTAACTCGCCACCTGGACATGAGAGAGCAGGTTGACACTGTATTCCTAAGACTTTCAAAAAGCCTTCGATCTAGTATCCCTCACGAGAAAAGTGGAGGATTGTGGGCTTAATGCCAAGACAGTAAGGTGCGTGAGAAACTGGCTGGAGGATAGGACCCAGAGAGTCATAGTGACGGATCTGTGTTATCCTAGCAAGAAGTGGGCAGGCAGCAGTGTCCCACAGGGGTCAGTACTTGGTCCAGTACTTTTCAACATCTTTATTAATGATTTGGATGTGGGGGTGGAGAGCTCACTGACCAAGTTCATGGACAACACCAAGTTATGGGGAAGTGTGGCCATGCTTGAAGATAGGCTACAGATACAGGTGGACCTAGACAGGCTAGCAAGTTGGGCAGATCAGAATCTGATAAAGTTCAATGTTGAGAAATGTAAAATGCTCCACCTCAGGATAATCAACCCCCAGCACACCTACAGGCTTGGCAGCACCAAACTGACTAGCACCATGAATGAAAGAGACCTAGGGGTAATAATAGATCACAGTATGAATATGAGCTGGCAGTATGATGCTGTAGCCAGTAGGGCAAATAATACTCTGGCATTCATCAATTAATGCATCTCCAGTAAAACCAAGGAGGCGCTTCTTCCGCTGTACTCTGCACTGGTGAGACTGCAGCTGGAGTACTGCATCCAGTTCTGGGCACCACACTTTAACAAGGACATGGACAAGCTTGAGAGAGTCCAAAGAAGAGCCACCCGTATGATCAGGGTCTTATACGGCAAGCCATATGAGGAAAGGCTGAGGGGTCTGGGACTCTTCAGCCTGAAGAAAAGAGGGCTGAGAAGAGGCCTGGTAACAGCTTACCGCTACATTAGGGGAGTACATCAAGGGCTTGGTGAGCAACTGTTCACCAGGGCACCTGAAGGGAAAACCTGGAGTATGGCCACATTACTTCTGGAATATTGATTCAGACTCAACATTAGGAAAAACTGATTCAGAATCAGGATGTCCAGACTGTGGAATAAGCTCCCTTCAGAGGTGGTGCAATGACCTACCCTGCAAATCTTCAAGAGGAGACTGGACAGTCACCTTGCTGGGGCCACCTGACCCCCAGTTATCTTTCCTGCTTGGTGCAGGGGGCAGGACCTGATGATCTTCCAAGGTCCCTTCCGGCCTCACAATCTATGAATAGCCCAAACAAACAACAGATCATTTTTGCAAACTCACTACAGGCTCAGCAAGACTATACTTTAATTTATAATACAAAACCCAGAAAGCTACTGTTTATATGAATTTTCTTATGGACTTTATAATCCTTTACTCCATTTCTATAATGCAGTGAACATTTTGGATTGATTTAGGACTTTTATGACTCTTGCTTTCTTTTCCTGCTCTACAGCCTTCATCTCTCTATTTTTCCATATTCATATATACAGTGAATAAAGAACTTACATGAACTTTATATTCATTCATTAACAAGTCATACAATTTCAAGTAAGAAAACAGGGTCATTAAAAATCCAATGCTAGATAATGTAGCCCGATATTTTTGTCCAATATACAAGGTGAATGAAAGACATGATAAAAATAAACAATATACAATGAAAGTTTGCATTTCAATACCTTTTAATTACTTAATAAAACCATATCTATTTCCACTGAAATGGGCATGGTACATGCTCTCTCAAGAGTGAAGCATGTCACACCCTACTTCATGTACTACTACCCAATTATGTTATTTAGCTGTGCTAGTGTAGTGTTACATGTAGCCCTATCATTTGTGACCAAACAACCATCTCTTTGCCAAATGTAAAGTTTTTGATATATACTTCTGATATCCTAGACATGTTCCAAAGAGGCTACAACTTTCTTTTGTATAAAGGGAAAACTATTTCATTCACTGTTTTTTTTTTCATGAATCTTGATTTTGATCTACATTTCCTAAAAATATTAACTCCAAAAAAACTTGCAAAATTTCAGCCAGTGAGGTAAAAGACTGACAAAGTTATAGGTATGTGAAAATAACTGCTTAGAAAGTTAATGCTTGTTCAGATTTAAATAAATATCAGTGTCACTGTGCATTGTCTATATTGCAGCATTAATAGAGAATAGGTCATCACAAAAGCACTAGAACATTCTCAATACTTTTTTAGTATCAGGGCAAAAGAAATCTAGTCATTGGAAGCCAGGCCAATGTTCATTACTGTTCTCTGTTCATTACTATAAACATAACCTTCATAAATTGTACAACCTAGGCATTCAAAGGTATTTGATGATAGCTTCAAATAGAAAGAATAAGAATTTAAAAGAGTAGGAACAAATGCCAGATGCTGCAAATACATCTAAAGAATGTCCATCGTTATAATGTTTGAGTGATTTTTCTCTTATATTTTGTGTCCTATATTTCTTGATAGCCAGGCTTTCCTGGGAAGGAACACCTAATAATGGAGGGGCCCAATTCTGCCAGGAATTCCCTGGGGTGTGCAGGACTTGGTCTCTCAAGCCCTGGGAGAACATATTGACCATTTCTCTGGAATATCAGAGGGTAGGACAACAGGCAGTGTCTTTTACCCAGTAAAGTAGGTCAGCTGATCCACTTCATTTGATGATGTGTTTCTAGCTGAAGACACATACACCGGAATTTCTATTTCAGAAGATGTTTCTGTTGATGTTCAAAAGTAATGCAAATTATCTCAGGTGATCTTTCCTTATTGTAGATAAGACTTGTAAGTATACAACTCTCTGAGCATAAATAGTTCAGAGAAATACAATGAAGTTTATAATGAAGTGCAAAAAGTAACCAAACTACCTCCACAAACACAGTAAATAAACATCAGTGAGGACACAGTCACACAATCTCAGCAACAACTACTAAACAACTAACAAAGAATGAAGCAACAGTAATATCACAGCATTTTGACTTCAAACTTTCTCTGAAAGAACATGCTATATTTTTCTGAGTCTCTTCAAAATGCTTCACCAGATGATAAATATTCTGCTACCAGACGTTCCAACGTCATGGATACTGGACACAATATTAACATATTGCAAATACTTTTCCTACAAAATGTGCTCTTGCCAATCATACAGTTATTAGAACAAACAGTTCTACATGGCTGCATCCTCAACAAAATGGGCATTAGAGCTTGATCCTAAAAACCATTGGGAAGTAAATTCAAGAGGGCTTTGGATTAAGTAAATGCTGCCTAAGCACTCCACAACATATTTCTCAAAATAATTAAAGTATGATATTAGTAGTATAAAAGTATGATATTGGTAGTTCAAATTTGTTTGGTCTTGCATCAATTTTTTTTCTTATTTTTAAAATAGATTTTAGTACTTTTAAAAGGAGCTGGATAGAAAATTCAGTACTCTGAAACCATCTATCCCAAAAACAGACCAGAAAGATTCCCTGGGAGCATCTACACGTTCATTAATACACTTTAGGTAATGTGCATTAAATCTAGTACCTCTGGGCATCTATTTACATGCTCTGGGGCTCTGGAGGATGGAGGAAAGGGGAGGAGTGGCACTTTAATTAGAGTGGTTCTGACAGCTGCTCTAATTAAAGCACCTGGAGTATCTCACGTATCAGTGTCCCCATGCTTCAAAATGGTGGCAGGGGGGCTTTATCAAAAGCTCATTCAATGAGCTTTAAATAAAGTGCCCCGACACCATTTTGGAGCACAGGGGTGCTGATACATGAGATGCGGAGTCTGACTGCAGCATAGTAATTACCACGGTCCAGCAGACTTGATTAATTGAGTCTGCTCTGATGCACTGTAATTACAATGTATCAGAGCAACCTCTGCACTCATATATAGGCACCCTCCAAAGAGCTCATTCAATGAGCTTTAAATAAAGTGCCCCGACACCATTTTGGAGCACAGGGGTGCTGATACATGAGATGCGGAGTCTGACTGCAGCATAGTAATTACCACGGTCCAGCAGACTTGATTAATTGAGTCTGCTCTGATGCACTGTAATTACAATGTATCAGAGCAACCTCTGCACTCATATATAGGCACCCTCCATTGTGCGGTACTAGAAAAATGCACATTAGCCTGTTTTAATCTGCATTAGGTAAGGAGCAGAGTTTTTTGTGACACTTTAATGCACATTAAAATAAGCCAATGTGCATTAAAGTGCACATGTAGATGCATCCCTTAGTGATCCTAAACAGCATTAGCTCCATATCTTCATTTTAGTAGGACTATTATGGCTATGAGTCTGGGACTACCTTGATCTTTCCTTGTGATTCCATGGACCCAAATGTGGTTAAAAATTGAAAAAATGAAGAGATTTGTGGAAAAAAAATATTTATATGATTTTCCCTTCAGGTTTTTATTGTAAAATGGAATGTTCTTAAAATGTTCAGTTTTTAAAAACTGTGGTCGAAGATTTCGTATTCTGAAAACCATTTTTTTTAAATGCCAAGAATATTCCTGAGAAATTTTTGGTTGCTAATTTTATTTCACCAAGGACTGATATACCTGAGGAAAATTAGATTCCCTTTTACTTGAAAAGGCATTTACATTGAAAGTAGAAGGTTTTGCTGAATAAAAAGAAAATTGGTCAGTTTTATTTTGCCTGCTAAGTACAGCTCAGCCTTCGACCGCCCTGTGCCTGTTTTCTGATCTGTTAAAATGCAATACAACTTTCCAACAGGTAACTATTTAATATGGTAAATTATTTAGAGCTAAATTAGGCTATTTGTGCAGGACTGATGTATGTTTGAATAGTATAGGGGTAAAGTATCATGAGCAGTAGGAGCTTTGGCTCTGAACTACACATGAATAGGTGGTTCATTCTACAGGTTCATTCAAACTTTTACCTCTCTGCTGAGGCTGCAGACAAGAGGGCTGAGTGACTGACCATATAATACATATGTCTGTCCTTTAAAACGCAGCATTATTACGTAAGGAAATAATACAGCTCAGCTTTTGAAGCACAAACAATGAGAGCTAGTCAGATAATCTCCAAAAGATTTCCACAAAAGAACAATTTATGAATATTTTATTAATCAGTTTTCTGCTGAGCACTCACACCACACTCAAGTTAATTAAACTTAAAATATTCCCATATCATTTCTAGTTGTCATTCTTTTTTGTCATGGGAACACTTCTAAGGAAGCCTGTCAAAAATATGACATTACAATGACAATAAAGGTATGTTATTCAGACTGAGAATAAGCGCAGTTGCACTGTTAGCTAAAAATAGGAGAATTAGCCATGGAACAAGAATTTAGTTGCCCTTTACAGTAAAAAAAAGCAGCTGGATGTCTTAATCAATACCCATCTATGCAGTATGAAGTCCTGCAGCATATGCACTCAAATAATTATCATGACTCATATACTTTCATTTTCAGTGCGCATATTTATGTTCTGTGTCCTTAAAATGTTAGCGCTAGACACAGAGTGAGACTGCAGTACTGTGTTTTAAACCTCTTCCCCCCATGGTTATAATATTAGCTAATATGATCAATAATGTTTCCAAATATAATTACTGTGCTTATAAGGTTACATAATAAATCTGTAAGCTCAAAGAATTTGCTACTATGATCAATATTAGCATTTGAAATATTGTCTCAAATACTTGAGGCTGAATGTTTAATTACATATAAGACTTTTTGCAGGGTACAATCTGCTAACTCTCTGGAAATATAGGAGTTAATCAGCACAGACTGTTTGGAAAGCTTGCAGGGAAATACAGGACTGTACTGCAGATGTGTGGAGCTTACAGAAGGTGTGGCCCATGCTTTCTACATGCATATTTAAATGCTTAAAATGCTATGAGTTTAAAGTGGCTATTAAAGAATGACCTTCTGGAGATGCTGAATTACACAGCTAAACAAGGCCTATCACATTTCCTGAAATAGAAAGCAGAAGCGAAGAGAAAGAAAAGCCCAGGTTACTCACGATTCTTTTCACCTCTCCACCTTGACCCTGTTTTTATTCTGGCTGAAATGTCCACAGCAGCAGTTATTTCTACTAGCCAAAGCAGCAGCATCAGAGACAGCACAGCCATACCAGGTAAAAAAAAAAAATAACAACAACCTCCACCTGGGGTACGGATATAGATGAATTACAGGACTTTCACTAGGAATAACTGGAGTTAACCATTTCAGTTCAGAAGAAAGAGAAGTAAAATACTATTTCTACTAGAAATATTTATTTTTAAAATGTATTTCCAGTGCGTTTGTGTTATCCAAACAGATATAAACAGAACACATGTAAAGCCTTCCTCAAAATAGAAGAATCTGATGCCGGGAGAGATGAACTGACAGCCTTCTTTGGTCTATCAGCAACCACTAGTTCCTAACCTTCCTTTGCCACCTCTCAGTTCTTCCAAATATTTATCAACATTCCTCACAGCACTATAACAAGGGACAGACCCAGGAGCAAACTGTGGGTTTTTTTCCCTTTGACTTGCATATTTCACTGTAGCTTCAAAGAGCAGACAAAATGGAACATTTAATTTTGGCACTCAAAACTCACTACGTTTATTGATGAGAGCAAAGTATAGTTTATAAAGCTTTCCCTGCTGCTTGCAGAAAGAAAGTGGCACCTGGGAAAAGGGGTGGTGGGGAGGTGGGAAGGAGAGGAAAGAGGGAGCTGGGAGGAGAAGAAAGGTTTAAAAAAAAGGAGAGAGAAAAAGAAGCAAAACACCTTTTAAAAAAGAAACACCTTTAAAAAAAGTTGACAATTATACCTGTCCTACTTAGCCTGTGCAATTTCTGTATGGAGGGAGGAGGGAGAAGAGGGAGGAGAGTAAGGGGGAGGATGAGGGAATCAAATATAAGTGAGCAATACCCTCTCTTGTCCAAATCTAAATCAGCGGAGCCTGAATTGATTTACAGATCATTCATACTGCACCATGCTGAAAGGCTTTGCAAATGTGTTGTTCTCTTCAGTGCATACTGCATGTTATGTATCAACTTTTTACCTTGCAAGAAAAAGATCCCTGAAGCAAATCAATCGTTGTTGTTTTCAGATTTAACTCTTTAATTTTAATACATTAATTCCTGGTAGGATCTAACAATCCCCTGGCACTGGATCTTAATGGCTTCCAGGGTGTGCTTAATATTTTCAGAGTAGAACTGCAATGACAGTTAGCTGTTAACCCTTCCTCTATGGTACTGAAAGCAGTCTTGCTCTATATTCGTCTGGGGTGTGATCCTGAAGTTCTGAGCATACTTCATTCAAAATGATTGCAACAGGCGTTGAGAAGATCCAGCACTTCCTATAAGTGCCCAGGACCTTGCAGTATAGTACCTACAATTGTGTGATACAGCAAAAAATTCCATCAGGAATATCTGCTTTTTTTTAGGATCAAAATGATTGCCTTCAAGGTATTTATAATTGAAGGTTATTTATACAATTCTAAAATATGTTGTTGTGCTAGTAGCAGAGTTGGGCATTATTCTACAGGCTGACCTTCTGCATCAGATGTTATGCATTATAGCTTTCAGTATATGCTACAGTTAACACTAAAACTAGGAATGAGGCAGGTTTTCAATAAAGTGCTAAATTTAATCTCTCATTATGATTTCAAATTACACAGAAACGCAAAGCAAAATAAGCTGTATGCATCTAAATGGTAATTATATTTATCCATATATTTATAGCATTCTTAACCATGTTGTCATCTCCATTCTCTTTGTGCAGTTTGGTTTGGGAGCAATCAACATTATCAAAATACTGCAAAGTGAGCAAGAATGCTGTGACCACCTGCAACAGTGCAACTTTAGAGCTATTACTGGCAGTGAAGCTAGCCATCTGAACAGGCTAGAGAGAACTATGACTTCACCGTGCATCTGTGACATTGGCTGGGCAAGAGAGATTTAATTAGGGTGACCATACATCCTGTATTGCCTGGGACAGTCCCAGATTTTGTAGGCTGTCCTGGTGTCCCAGCCAGTTGGTGTAAATAGAAGAAAAAGGCCTGGATTCAGCTGATGCAGGTAGAGACAGAGGCTGCTACTTGTGGTGCTTAGCCTGTGTCTTCCTGAGCAGTGGCTGGAGTTGTGAGAGGTTGGGCGTTGCTCCTCCTGCCTGGGGTGGGAATCAGCCATGGCAGCGTGGGCTGGGGGAGGGGACTAAGGCTGGAACTCGGGTACCTGCATGGGTGAAGCGGGATGTCTGCCCATGCCCAGCAGCCTTGTACCTTGCCACTGTGGCTGCTGCCTAGACCTGGTCATATGACAGCACCGAACAGCTGCCAGGGGTGAGGGGCAGGAGCCACTCCTAGCTGGGGCCAGCCTCTGCTTGAGGGAATGGAGCCTAGCCACAGGCCTCCACGATCTCCCACTCTAGCCCAGCATCAGGGTTCCTGGGAGCCATGGGGTCAGCAGGGGTGTGTGCATGCATACGTGTGTGCATGCATGCACAGTAGTAGCACCCCCCATCCCATATTCCCATAACCATAATATGGCAACCCTAGATTGAACATACATTACACAACTTTAAATAGCAACTTCTGCTACGTGTTTTCTCAAGGATCTTCAGTTGTGAGTCAGAATGCCTCCAATAGAAGACAATGAATGTGTGTTCAAAAAGCAAGGGGAAGAAATCAGTAAACAGAGACTCTGAGGGTACATCTAGACATGCAATTAATCCAATGTAATAAACTCTGGAGCACTCTGAGCCAGAGTGAACTGCTCCTGGGCACAGCATCTACATGTGTGCCCAGGACAGCAGCAGTGGTGGAGCAGGCCTCCGGCTGGCTGGGCTGATCAGGCGCAATTTATGTCTCCAGTCACCATCTACATGTGCATTATAATGCAGTAAAATACTCCACCATAAGACAGGACTGTCCAACACAGTACTATCCTCTGGAGGAGTTAATTAGTTTACAGCGCTTTAATAGCAGCACATGTATAGACGGTGACACTTTACTGAGGATCTTATTAATCAATTCTGCAATAAAGCACACATGTAGATGCACCTAGATTCTCCATTTTGAGTAAGCTATATTTAATGCACAAACTGGGTAAGAAAAGAGAAGCTTTGCAAACCCAGATATAGGGACTTTCCCAGCCCCAAACAGAAGTTAGAACAGTTTCAGACTAGCTATAATTTCTGCTTGACTGTTGCAGCCTTCTTGGGGATGTTCCACAGATTAAAATGGCTAGAATACAGTGAAGTTTTGTTGACATACTTTGTGAACATTTTTACACATGCATGCACTGCAGTGTTGGGCGCTTTGAAAAGCGCTGGGCACTGTGATGCATGCAGGTGTATAAATGGTGAAATGTCTGTCAGCATGCAAAAACTGGCAGTGGCCCACTTCTGAATTAAAACACATTGAAGGTGTTTTAGTTCAAAAGCACACCGCTACCATTTTCTCCGTGCTGATGTGCATTTCACCACTTATACAACTGCACGCGATGCAGCTCAGTGTGTGTCATCTTGCATGTGGAGCAGACTCAATTAATCAAGCCTGCTCTGACACGCTGGATATATGTCATGTTGCAGCATGAAAAAGTAGGTATAAATTCCCATTTTTGTTTATATAACCTTATTCCAGGTGTATTATCTAGTACCACCTGATGTATTACAATCCTTTTCTGCTATCACAGTAGAAAATAAGGGTTAAGGAACGATGAGGAATCAACCCTAGGGTGTGGCAACTAGGGCTTGCTCTATCATAGGGTAAAGTTCAATTGCACCTGATGCTAAAAGAAAAGGTTAAAGTTGAAAATTTTAGACTTCCATGTCTTTTGGCCAATGAGGGGCAAAAATATGGATGCCTTAATTTATCCTCCTAATTCACAGGCTGGCACAAGCCACCTCTTCACACAATAATTGTAAATAAATTAGGCATCATCAGAGAGTTAGCCTGTCATGCAGCTGTTTACATAAGTCTTTGAATAAACATAAATGTGCACTGTATAGTATTTTTTTAAAGATATTTTAAAGTAACAACATACGGTACAGAGAGAATACAATTAACACTAAGCATTCTGACAGCTGCATGTTAGCTTTAATGTGCAATACAGCAGTTCACAGCCTGAATAGAACAAATGCACCATTTGAAACTGTAGTTCTGAACCAATTAAAGTAAAGAGAATATAAAAACTAAGCAGCTGCAAAACAAAGTCCTTCATGATTTTGAGGAAGCTGCATTTGGGGAGGCAGGAGAAAAAAAATGTTTAAGGTCAAAAGAAACCAAGGACTTGGAATGCAGTTATGAAACCAAACAAAATATCCCAGAGCCAAAATCTTGTGCTGACTCATAACTGAAAATCCTGCCAGACTGGTTTCTGTTTATTGTCATTAATTTGGTTTCAGGTCCAAACCACAGCAGTCCAAGGGTAGCAAAATATAAAAGTATGCTTACCACATCAACACAATATTCTCCACAGACCTCTTTGAATCCTCATATTGCTAAATAGCTATTCCATCTGCTCCATGCTATTGGATGAATTAATGGTAAGCTTCAAAACTATGGACCAAATGGTCTTCTTCCTTAAAAAAGAACTAAAGAAGAATATTTTAAGAAAAAAAATCTCCATGAGGAATCCATTAGAAGGGTTACTCCTATCAAGCTGTTGGTATGGAGGGGATAGCCATCTACAGGAAACTATTCCCATGTCCAATGGAGTCCCAGGGATATGGACATCTTATACCTCCACAAGACCTTGTATGGGAAGATACCTTCATCCACCTCTAAAATGCAGGCAGTTCTGTTACATATATATAATCACACATGGCAATATTATGCAGAATTTCAGAAGTGAGTAAGACAGTGATTCCCAAACTTTTCCTCAGCATGACTTCATTTACACAGCATGGACCCTCACACCCAACCCACTGCCCTCCTACCCCCACCCCCCAGGTACCCGTCCCTTCCCACCCATAGCCCCCTGGCCCTGCCACTGCCTTCACTCCCTACCCACAGTGCCGCACCCCACCAGCCCTGCTAGTGCCCCTCACTTGCAACCCATAGCCGCTTGCCCCTACCAGCCCTGCTGGAGGGGACTCCAGACTGCCAGGGCTATAGGACCAGGGCCAGGGCCTATAGCCTCCTTCCTACCCCAGCAGCACCCAAGCTCTGGCTGCCACCTGCAGGAGGTGGCAGCTGCTGTGGGCAAAGCAGAGTGCAAAGCCTGGCTCCCTCCCCCGTCTCCTCCCTCATGGGTAGCAGGGCCAGAGCAGCAGCCCGTGGCAGGGAGGATGCAGGCTGCCCACTGCTGCTGCCCTCCCTATGGGGGCCTCTGTGGCCCAGTGGGCAGGAGCTGTTGTGGGAGGTTGGGGAGGCTCAGTGCGGCTGCCATGGGAAGGCACCTGCTGCCTGCCCAGCAGCAGTGGTGGCAGCAGCAGCAGCAGCTTCTGGTTGTTCCCCCTGCTGCTGTCTTGTGGGCAGGGGGTACCTTGCAATGGAGACACAGCTGGTGTGGTGCTTCCAGCAGCAGCACTAAGTCTCCCTGCTCCACTCTGCCATGGAGGCACCAGCGGTAGGGCAGCAGGGTAAGGAGCCCTGAGCCCACAGTGAGCAGCCTGCATCCACCCTCACCATGTGCACAAATGTGTATGTGTGGGGGGGGAACACATGTCCCCCCCGTACCACACCTCTCTCCTTGGAGTACACAACCCCATTTTTTATTATTGTGACATCAAATGCGGTTGTGACCCCAATGTTGGGAATTCCTGGATTAAGACATCTGTGTTGAACTGAAACATTATATCAGGATTTTACAGGACTAAGTATGACCCTCCTTTTCTTCAATCTGTCCTGCAGCACTGATTAATAACCTTCCTTTTCTTAGAAGTTCTTTGGTAAACATAGCAAGAGCTTTAATTTATCATCATATGCAGAAGACTGTACAATACCTTGCAATATAATGTTCTGAGTCTACATGGTCCTGAGTCAGAAGGAAGTGCTATATCTAAATTATCAATATAACTTTATGTAGTATCTCAATGTCCCTTTAAAATCACTCATTAAAGGACAGAAAGTACTTATCTGTTTAGCATATGAGGGTATGGACTGGTAAAACAATTGTATCTTTACCAAACAAAATTGATATAATCTCTAGCTATGAAGACTGCATATTTTGCAGTGATACAAGTGTCTTTTTTCATTCAGGGTCAAAGAGCAATTTAGCTAAACTATATCACTACAGGGTCATGCAGACGAAATAGATCAGAGCAGGTGAGGCATGCTCCTGCTCCCTGTCTAAAGTGCTTAAAATGTAACACTGCCCAAGATGCAAAGGCTTCTGGAAACTACTCCTTGGTAGTGTGGAAAACATACCATCCAAGAAGACTTCCATATCAGCTTGCCTACTTCAGAGAACTGAACCATTTGCAACTCAATTTGAAGTCTTAGACTGCCTTTGCTAAAAATGGTTCAGTGTATCTACACTACAAGTGCTGAATGAGCTTGAATTATGTATGTTCTGTAGCTGCACTTGAACCCACCAACCACAATTCATTTGTAGTTCTCTTTGGGCATTCTACCCCTCAGTTCCAGGCTCAGCTGCAGCAACAATTAATTCAGGGAGATTTCAGGATACCAAGGCACTATGTGATTGCAGGAGTAACATCAACATTCATTTCTCTGAGTCAATATTGGCATTCAACCACTTAAGACTAAACTGGTTAAGCATTAACTGGTTAAGAAATCACTGAAGGGTAATTTATTCTTATCTGTTACAGACCTTTTGGGAAATATTAGTGTGCAGATGCATAGTGCAATTCAAATCTTCCTGAAGTTTAATTTCTCCATGCCTACTTGAGCCAATTAGGGATCTGGAGACTTGTTAACTAACAAGGTAACTACTTCTGTAATTAACCATTATCATGCTGCTTATCCAGAGATGCAGTGGAGAAGCTTAAAGCAAGACCTAATATCTTTGTAAAAGATATGGTCTGGCTCTTCTGAAAATTATGGACATGATACAGGAATTACTAAGTGAAATTTTATAGCCTGTGTTATGCAGAAGGTCAAAATAGATGATTATAATGGTCCTTTCTGGCCTTAGAATTTATGAAGCTATGAAATATGAAGGCTCAAGAGATATTTCATCTTCCTCTTCCCAGTTTTCATTAGGCCATAGTCTTTTAGAGATTTTGCACTGGGCTGTGGAAGAAAGACACTGGCAGATAAATATACTATTATTTGTCCCTCCTTAGGCTCACACTC
>NW_005842388.1:190345-223375 GCF_000455745.1 Alligator sinensis
TTTACCCATAAGTAAGAATTATGTAGCCCTTAATTACAGGGTCACGACAAAGTCCTTCACATTCCCGGAACAACACCCATTGCTACAGGGTTTTCATTTCCACACCTTCTGGTTGAGGGCTGGAAGCAGATCTCGCCTTCTTCATTACAGGGTTTTAAGATCATCTTCTCACCTGGCTGGTGTCTATCAGCTTCCCTCACATTAAACAGATTATCTTTACCATTCCCAAAGTTGCTTCCTTATATAGGACCTTTTCCTAGCAATCCTCAGCTGAAGCTCATCTGCTCATCCCAGGTCCCTTCATTCAGGGGCTCTAACACTTAGTCTCATCTCAAACCCTGGGTTACTGATGAGTTCCCACCAAGTCCATACTAGGGTTTCCCTAGCCATCCCACAATGCAATCCAAACCAAGCCTATTCTTCTGTTGAAGAAAAGGTCTTGCTGGCAGTCAGATGACTGTTTCATGGATTATGACTCAAGGCCTTATCTATGAAGGGGCCAAAGATGTTTTAAGGTCTGCAATGCTGACCTGAGCCCTAAGTAGGGTCCATCACAGTTATGTATATGTATGCTGTCAGCCTTCATTATTAGCAATCCTTAATTTTCCCACAAGTTTAAGAAGAAATAAAGTGCAACTCTTCTACAGAGTTTCTGTAAGGGACCTGTGCAGAGTATCATGGCTTAAAAGACTAAAAGCTAGTGGACTCATTAAAACTGCACATTGCCTGTCTGAGTTTTGTTTTGTAAGACTCTAAAGTCTAACAATTGTGAGTGCTTATATCTTGGAGAACTCGAGCAGAAGTACATAAGTGTTCAATCTTCAGTGTTCAATTCACTTACAGAGAAGATCTTACAGGGGTCAACCTGGAAGATCATGCCCTCTCTGGGAGGAAGTTTCCTCTGGGAGAAACTGAATGACCATTTGTATTTTTCTGGTTTCCCCCAGGAGAGTGGTTATTCTTCTGGTAGAAATGTAACACCTGTATGTGGACTTAAAATTTTTTGGAGAGTCAGCACAACTATATTAATGGGATGTTAAGACTGGGAATTTAAATGCATAGAATTTAGAAAGGTAAA
Organism: Alligator sinensis; assembly: GCF_000455745.1. Lineage (NCBI taxonomy): Eukaryota > Metazoa > Chordata > Crocodylia > Alligatoridae > Alligator > Alligator sinensis. The sequence goes on from NW_005842388.1 coordinate 191,424, forward strand.
AAAAGTTCTAATAATTTATGCCTATGCTCTTATTGTTTATTCATTGAATTCCAACAGTGTACTCAGCATTGTACAAACATTTAAAATAACAAGTCCTCCTGTCCAAGGAGTTTCTCTCTCACTATTATGTCCTAAAATATATTTACATAAAGCTCAAACTAACCCTATTGTGGGAGCTGCATTTCATATAAATTTTCTGATTCTTGCACATTTAAATTCATAACAATAACATTATATTCATGTTTCCACCTGGATTCTTTTATGTTAGAGGAAAGCAAACTATTTCCAATAGCATATATCCCAACACACATAATATCACACACATTTCTATACCTGTGCACACGCACACACTCTTATCTTATTTCACACATTTTCCTATACCCAGAAAACAGAATCTTATAGGCATGCATGTGAAGAAAGAGCAATTCCAATGGTACAACAATTAATTTTCTAACATAAACAATATTTGTTTTCTATTAATTTCTCCTCAGGAAGATTTTAAGTAAATGATGCTATCAAACATCCACCAACATGTGAATATCTGTAATGCAGTGCAATTAAGATCAACAGCATTCCTCTTTAAGGAAAATCTTTAAAGCAATACTTGCATACTACAGAAATTTCTACACCACATTTCTTATGCATCTTGCCAGCTTTCTTTATACTTTCAAGGTAACAAAACTCTTTGGCCATACTATTAAAAAAAGAAAGAAAAAAAAAAGAAAAAGAAAGAGAAATAGAAAGACTTCAGAAAATAAATGTATAGACCAAAGTATTCTACCTTTCCCTAGCCATACCACCCCAAAATCTGGCTGTAGCATCAGCTGAAGAAAAGGGACAGAACCAACTTCCTTAAAGCTGAGTCAACAGCAGACACTTACTACGTTTTTAGACACATTGCAGACTGCTGGCTCTCTTTACAAGACAAAAATGCGTGCTATAACCACAATAAATTAGTTTTTCAATTAACAGATTGGTCATTTCATTTATAATTAACACAAATTCATCATATAAGTAAACAGAGCAATAGGAGATATGTGGGCAGGCAGAAGTTATGCTTTGTACTTTCACTAGGTGTGCAAAGAACATACTCTAGAAAAGGGTTGAGCATGTCCTGAGAATTTCTCAGAGATTTCAAAACTCATTCAAGTCACTGTACATGCATCAATCTCAGAGGGTGATCCGCGTGCTGCTGACTGACTCCCATCTGTGTGAGCCAATCACCAGCCAAGATGAATTCTGATTTGCCTACTGTATCTCATGGGAAATTTAGAAGTGCTCAGATGTAGACTTTTATGGAAAACGAGTATATCTGGAAACTGGCTCATTATGGGCCACATTTTTTAACTGCTCCTCATATGAACTGGATTTGGGCACTTTTCAAAATGCAGAATTTATTGCTAACCACTTACTAATTAAACATCACTCTTATAATTGCACAGAAATATGCAGCTATTATAATGAAACATGATGCTAACTGGCACGATTATGCTTTCATACAGTGTTGACACCAGCATATGGCCATCATTTTTTAAAACTTTATGTTGGCATCAGTGAGAAAACTTCTCTCAATGTCTGGATGAGACTGCTATGTGAATGCTTACTGGACTATCCTGAAAATAATTTTTTGCAATACAATATTGCTGCCTTTAACACCAAACTGATGAACTAACACGACCCAGGAGAATTTAATATATGAAAGTAATTTATCATTATAAGATCTGACAAATTGGTAATCCCAATCAAATTAATTGAGCCAAATGGATGTGTGTTTGAGTGACACGTGATTATAAGGATTGGGGCATACTTAAAAAAAACCCAACACAAATTCAAACATTCTTTTACTTGATGTAGAAGTATTTTGTTCTATTCTGCTTTCCTAATAAACTGTTAGATTGTGCTATCCCAACTGCTTGTAGAAGTCCTAATTCACTTTTCCTTATTTATTTTCTTTCCAACATGTAGACAATGTTTTTAGTATGTGTCAGGGAAGTATTCACATAAAGGTCTGGTAGTTTAGAATGCTAGACAAGGAAAAGGTCATGCACACATACACACTCACACTCACTCCGTCTCTTCACTGAAATTTCTCCTCCTTTCTAGTTCCCTCTTGCTCTGACCCTGGAATCTCTGGACTCCATTGTCTGCAATATCTAGTCAATCTTTTTCTACCACGTCCATTTTTAGTCCTTTGCAGTGTCCTGATTACTTCTTTCATTTAGGTTCTTCTCCCACCATCTCCAACAGGCTAGCACACTCCATAGTACAGATACAGCACGGGTTAGGTAAAAGAAAGATTTAAGCTCACCACCTCACAGCAGTTCCTGGTCTGACACAGTTTGGTCCTGCCCTAGATGTGCAGGTGGTCAGGCTGAGAGGGATGGTAGGACAACTGTAGAACAAACTTCCTTGAGGGCAGGGTAGTTGCATTGTAGTCTGACAGACCTATAGATAGACCATGAGTTGCCCATATGGAGATGGAACATATGCTCTTTTCACTTCAGACAGCCAAGAATACCTTCAGGGGGCTAATCTACTTTTTTTTTTTTTTGGGGGGGGGGGGGGGGAGGTATAAATTGTTAGACACATGCCCTCGAAACAAGAAATTTCTTGGCATTCATGAACACACAATCATTCTACTTATATACAAAAAAACTTCATTGATTATTCATATAAATAATGAGGATGTGAGCATGGAGTACAAAGTTCACTTAATTTTGGGGCCATGTGTACTGGAGTTAGTATCAGTTCTAGAGCATATCGGGGAAAGGAGCTGGTGAGAAATTATTGTGAAACACGGCAAAAAGCTTGACTTACTTTAATGGAGACATAAAGGGTCAGAACCTACTGCTTGCTATGGCCTGCCTAATGTTTTCAAAATTAGATCTCAAGGATCTGGATGCTAATTCTCATAAAAAGTAATGGGGATTGGTAGTCCACATAGCCCCACTGAAGGCAACAAACAAGATTTCAAATGCACAAATGAAAGTTAGATACCTACCTACTGAAGTCAATAGTAGTTAGATATCTAGCTGCCATTGCATCTTTGAAAATCTCCCCCAAGAAGCTACTTATGTGAGGGCTACAGAATAAATCTTGCATGCAACTAATTCATACTTTTAATAAGCGACTAAACCATAAAGAAAAAAAAAAGACATTCAGTGTGCAATAGTTATATAAAACCCTAAATCAAGCTGTCTGGCAAAGGGGATTCTGTTAAAACAATTATCAGTGAAAATGAACATTAGAAATTGTTTCACTACTAACTTGTATCCCACCAAGAACAAAGGACTGAAGATATCACCGGAGAAAACTCAGTCTAATGTATTTCCTAAAAGATATATAATAGAAATGATCTTTTCAGTGTGGGTTGAAGCTATGTATACCCAGAACTAAGCAAGCACTCACATTTAGAAAAGGATTAGATCTGCTTAGATTCTAACCTTTTTAAAAACATTTTTTCATCTGACTCCGGGCACACATTTCTCCTAAAGTGTGGTATAGCAGTACCTGTATGCTGAAGTAGTAAGATAAATCAGCATAATAGCAAAAACACATGATTCATTGTATACTACTAGCGCACACATTCTATATTTTTGCTTACAACAAGACAATTATATCTAAAATTTAGGAAACTGAATACATTTAATAATGTGTGCTACTTTTCGAGATGCAAGACTTTATGGTGGGTGATCACTTTGGTTGAATCAAACGCATGGTTGAAATTAAATTTGACAGGTTTTCAAATGCAAGACGTTCTTCACCAGGTCTGAGAAGGGGAAACTAGCTTTTCCTCATATTTATCTAACTGAAAGAAAACAAATGTTAAGGTAATTGTTTTAAATTTAGCACTTAAATCCCATTCAAGTCAAGGGAAGGATTATATGGCTAAAGTTATACATGTGTCTTGGTGCTCTAAGCTGGAGTTTAAGGCCCCCTCTATATGTTACAGGTATTGCACAATTAAATGGTTAATTGCACAATTAACTGGGACCACCTACATGTGCAGATTACCTATTATGCTATTACACGATCCAACCAATTACAAAGTTAGACCTTGAAAATGTGTACTAACTTCACAGCTGGTTGCTTCCAGCTTTAATTTGCACATGTAGCAGGATCTGTCCCGGCAGCTGGGATCCTTGACAGCTTTCTGAGCTCCCAGCTGCAGGGGTGCACCATGCGCAGCCAGGACTGGGAGTCCCACAGCTGAGGGGACTCTCTCTCCCAGCGATGCGCCATGGCTGTCAGGACTATGAGTCCTACAGCTACAGGAATCTCTATCCTGGTGGTACTCCATGGCTACTGGGACAGTCCTGCAGCTGCAGAACTGTTGGCTTCAGTAGCCATGGGGCACTGCCATGGCTGTGAGTGCTATCAGCTATGGCACTCACTGCTATGGGAGTTTTTGAGTTGCAGGTACAGGGAGGAGCCTGGGATGGTGATCCCAGACTCTGCCTGTCCCTACTATAAGGCACAATAGGATGTGATCTACGATCCCACGTCGCATCTCTTGCCATGCACATGTGCATGGCAAGAGGCGTGATTGTATGGATCACACTTCAGATCCTATTATGCATTTACCTGAATGTCTAGAGGGGTCTCTAGTGTTACATTAAAAGCATCCTAACCAACCTGTTTTTGAGGTGGGGCAGAAACTGTGGTTTGGTAATATTTGAATGCCTTGAAACTACAGTATAACCTCATAAATCCAAATATCAAAAATCCGGAATTATAAAAAACCCGGCACTTCCCCCACCACTCCTCCCCAACCTCCCGGACATGGAGGGGAAAACTTGCACACGGTGGCTGCCACAACCATTCACCACCCCATGCTACCACTCCGAATGTGGCCACTGCTCCGGGACTGGCTACCGCTATCTTCGCCTACCTCCTCGTGACTGGCTGCCATGCTGGTTTCATAAATCAGGCATTTTCAAATTTCCGGCAGGTGCTTGGTCCCAAGCATACCGGATTTATGAGGTTATACTGTATATTATTCACACAACATCCAGGAGAACAGTAACAGGTTTTGCTAGGGAATGAAATGCATTCTAATAAACATTCTGCTTTTGTGACAAATTACTACAGTAATAAAAACAATTTTTCCATAATATTTAATAGCTATTCTAATGCAGTCACTGCTTGGATTAATGTTTTAGAGGCTTGAAGGTGAATCTGCTGTCTTTAGGGAACTTTTGTCATCCATCACTTATGCTTTCTAGTGCACTACTATAAGATAGCTTGTGATGTTGGTCTACAGTCATTATTTTTCAATATTAAAAAAATTAAACTTATTGGGGAACAATTAGAAATACATAAATATAGATGAATTTGTAGACTCTGTAAATAATTTAAGAATAACAAATTATCAGGGTCAAAAACTTAAGCTTGACCTTGTTCCTTTAAAAAAGAGAGAGAGAAAATGATTTTTATTGGTGTCCCTTTATGACTGAGTTTTTTAAAATGGCAATAAGAATAGTTTATACACTGTGATATATACTATTTTAGAAAAAAAATGCTGATTCAATTATGACATTTTTTTGTTAGGCTGAAGGTGCAGCAAAGCTGAACTGTAATAGTAAGGAGGAGTATTTGAGAATCAGAGCTCCTTCATGTGAAACAATTTCCACCAAACCCTTCCCACCAACATAAAGCTTGCTCTGTGTAAAGTGACTCTACTGATTTGTAATTGGGGTAACATGGAGTAAGAAGAACTCTCAAATAGCTATCCCCATATATTGACTTTCCTGGTTAAAACCAATAGCAATTTTAAATGACAAATTTCTGACATCTTAAGATGCCTCCTGCATCTCCACATGGCCACCATAGTCTACATAAATCCTGATACATCAAAATTAATCCACCCCAACAGCAGCCTATTTGATTTTTGTGTGTCTTTATTATACATAAAGTTCCTCAAAGAAAAATTAATGTGTCAGCTGTTCTGCTCATTCAGTTGTGTTATTTTTTTTCTGGTTTCAAGTTTGCCTTATCAGTTAGCAATAAATATCTTTCACACCAGCATGTAAACCTATTTTCTGATCTATTTTGAAGGTTTCTGTGATGTTTGGTGGCTTATTTTGGGTACAGCCCGAGATATTTTCAGAGATACTATTACACAGAATTTCTGAGACAGAGTTCTTGAAGACCATGTACCTAAATCCTAATCCTAAATGTAAGGATTATGTGCTAGTCAGTAAGGTTTGCTTTAGATAAAAACTCTTTCATTTGTATTTTAAAACTTATAGAAAACACTATTTTAGCAAAATAGCAAAGCTATTTTATTAGCTTAACAGATAAAATCCTGGCTTTAAATATTAGAATCACTATGAATGAGATTCATGAAATCTCAGCATCTTTTGCCTATATGGTACAATCTGAAAGATTTAGGGAGGCAAGGATAATCCCTATGTCTTGATTTTGAAAATAATTTATATAGAAACAAGGAGACTTAATATTAAAACTGAAATTACCGGACAAACAGTATCTGACATACATACTATGCCAGTCTAGTCTGCAAGCCCTTGACTTGTAAATAAAGTATTTTGGTCTTTTCATACCTAAGATTTGTATGTTATTCAATAGACAACATTGAAATTAGAAACAATTTCTAATGGAATATCAGATAGTGTCACAATTACTCTGCGGCAGAGGTGCTCAACCGCTGGCTGGTAGGCCTAATGCAGCCTGCAGCACTGTGCCGTCTGGCCTATTATGCTCCTCCTGAGTCCAGACATGTGATGGTGGGGGAATGGTGCCACAGCTCCCCTTGGTACTTGATGGAGTGCCCAATCTCAGTCACAGGGCCAGGCAAAGGTGGTGCCAGGCCCCAGGGCACAATCCCAGTGTTGGGGGCCAGAAGGGGGTTGTGCTGGACTGCTGGGGCCTGATCCAAGCACACAGGGGGTGGGGTGGAGTGGTCCTGGCCCCCATAACCCAATCTTGGTGAACGGGAGTCTGGATGATTACATAACAGTGTTTCCCAGAAATTTCGTAAAGTAGTTCAGTGGAGAAAATATTACCAGCAAATGTTATTGAGCATGTGCTCAAATATTGTTTGTTTTAAATTGGAAGCTTTGCTATAAAGTCACTTTCAGTCCAGGCTCTGCCATCCTTATTTATACTGAGAAATACCTTATTCTATAAATGAACCCCTGTGACTTGTCATGAATACTGCTGAATATAACCCTTGAAAGCTTTTGGTTTTTTGGCATGCAGAGTTGCTCAAAAGTAGCTAGTGGTGAATGCTGAAAAGGCAAGCTATGTTCTAAATGGCCTGTCCAGTTGTCCTTTCTGTTTGAAAATAGTATATGAGGTTTAATGCTGTGGTAGGATGATGCTATGCACTTCTGGTCAAATAATAACCTTTTGTGGAGTTTCTTCAACACAAGAATGAAAGACATGAAGCTCTGGTGACCCACCATTTCCTGGAGAATAGGAGCATATCAGTAGGCCTGCAATTAACTATGGGGCTGCTATCAGCCTCGTATAAACAAAATGTAAAGCTAGATGTCAGAGACTTGGAATACATATCTGATGATATCATATGGCTCCCTGGCACATAATAAAACTTTAATGTATTTTTTAGATGAGATAGTAAGGTTTAAGTATTACAAACTGAACAGAAGCTGTCTTTTTTCAGATTTATTTTTCTCCTACAATGCCAAAAGCAATTTGTCTGATGAATATGACCATCCTACAAGTAACGCAAGTTCATATTTTTCTTTTTAAAAATACAAATTTATCTAGGGAGTTATAAAATCAAAATAAAAGTGTTGATATCTTGAACTTCAAAATCATTCATTCAGACTTTCCTGTTTCAGATTCCCCATACTTTTGAACCAGAAATTACATTTTTGTTGAATCAAATTTTTAGTTCCTTTGACTATCATCTATAGATTAAAAAAAAAAATGCAACATTTTTAAAGCAGGGGAAGGATCTCTGTTGAAAAAGCAGGGTAGCTTCATAAACAAACTCAATACATATCCAAGATAAAAAAATCTTATTCTCTTTGGATTCAATCTAACTTCCACTCAAGTCAATGAGAATAGAATGTAGATAAAATAAACCCCCATGCCAACAAAGTAGGATGGGATGGGGGGAAGGGAGGACTATCAGTTGTAGTCAACACCATGTATTTGCAGTCAAAACACTGACACAGATATGTTTTTAACATAAAACTATATGTTTCTAAAATCCTGAACAAAAATAAAATCTTGCTTTGATATATGTAATTGAACACTGGAAAGGAAAATGCTACTTCTTACCATTTCATTTCAAGCTGAATAAATAATGTAAATTTATCAAAGTTTCTATAATATCTACACTTTTGGAGGGAACCTATAGCTCTTGTAAGCATGGTAGTATAGATTCTAAACTCACCTGCAATAATTTTTAACAATTTATTATTTGTTTAATGTCAATTTATTTTCTGTGTTCTGCCTAGAATCAGAAAAAAAGATGAATAATTACAGAAAGGATGATAATAGATTATCCAGTATTCTGGGGATTATAACAGATTATCCAATATGATGGAAGTATTTTGCTTTTACTTTAAATAGAACATCTTGTGATACTTTTTTCCCTGATTACTGTGCAAACAGAAAAAAAAACCCTAATAAATTACAGCTGGCACACATTTGCTAGCAGCAGCTTCACCCAGGGATCTTGTTAATATAAACATGATCAAAAAACTAATTTAATACAGAAACAGAAGAATACATTATACTGTTCACTTGACCTAAAGCAAAAGCTAATTTTAATTATTGAAGATTCTCATGAAGATATAAAATATAACAACAAAACATGCTCCTACACCATAAATATACCAGGGTATCTAAATGTATGGGTATCTAGTGGCATACAGCACAATTTTTGGAGTCTTAGTTCTGCCTCATTAAAGATTCCTTTATAAATTAGACTTACCCCTCAGAGATTATACATTTAAAATACTGGGAATTGAGTGTGCTAGTTAATTGCCACAGCAGAACCAGCAAGTGGATAAAAAGGCCTCCCAAACTAATGTCCTGGTATAGATTTTATCTGAAATGATGTCTTTTCCCCGCTTTAATTCCTTGTCAACCAAGTGGAGGATTAAAACAAATACTAATAAAATTTCAATTTTAATAGGTACCTACAGACAGTCTGGCAATGCTGTACTGTATATCTGAACAAATGTCCGAAGAACTCTGAAATAATTTCTGAAACATTACTGCATCATAAAGGAGAGAATGTAATGGATACATTTGTTTTCAGCATGACTTTCACCCGCAGAAGGTAAAAGGGTGATGAGATGCATGTTTAAAATACATTAGATATATAGAGGGAAGATTTTTCCTAAACTGTTTTATTTGTGAAATTCAGAAGGAATGACTCATCAAGATATTTTTATTATAAAGTAGAATATTCATGAAATTAAGAGAACTCTGTTTCTGCTCCCTTCCCAGCCTGCCCCCTGCAAGCCTTGGGTAGGGGAGGAGGGAAGAGCTCACTGCAATACACAGCAGAAGGGATTGTGAGTGCAGCACTGCACACTTCCTCCACCCTGGCTCTGCTTCTGCGTGCATGCAAACACATGCACAATCTTTAGCTCAGGGATTTTTTAAGTTGTTCATGCAAAGTGAAGCAGCTTCAAATAAGAATAAATAAGAGCTTCTTCCCACTTTTATTATATGAATAATAGCACAATGAATTCTAGAGGTCCGTGGTTAGGGCTCCTAGTCTAATACAAATAAATAAATGATAGTAATAAGGATGATGATGGTGATAATCAATTTATGACCTTTAGTAAATGAGTACAAGAATAAGAGCACCCTCCTAACAGAATACTCATGTACTTCCATGCGAGAAGCACCAACAGCAAATCACCAGGCCCTGATGGCATTCACCTGATGAAGCAACTCAGAGGTAGGAGATTGCTGAACTCCTAACTGTAGTATGCAACTATCAATAAAAACAGTTTTGGTACCAAATGACCAGAAGATTGCCAATGTGACTCCCATATTTTAAGAAGGTTCAAGAGGGAACACAGGGAAATACAGGCCAAAGAGTCTAATTTATGTTTCTGGAAGACTGGAAGGAACAATAACAACATAAATAATAAAAAAGACAATAAAAAATAATTGTTCAGCATGTGGATGAGGACTTGTTGGGGAGGAATCAACATGGTTTTGTCACAGGAAAAGCATGCCTCACCAACCTACTAGAATTCTTCAGGGGTGTTAATAACCAGGTGGATCAGCGTAATCCAGATGACATAGTATATTTGGACTTCCAAAAATCTTGTGACAAGGTCACCCCCATCAGAGACCCTTAACGTTAGGCAGTCAGGGGATTACAGCGAAGGTCCATTGATGGATTAGAAATTAGCTTAAAGATAGAAAACAAAGAGTATAAGCGGTCAGTTTGGGGGATGGACAGTAAAGAGCAGGGTCTCCTAGGGACTTGTATTGGGACCAGTGCTGTTTAACATATTCATAAATAATTTGGAAAAGGGAGCGAGTAGAGAGTTGGCCAAATTTGCAGATGACACGAAGTTATTCAAAGTGATGAAGACCGAGGTGGACTGTGAGGAACTACAAAAGGATCTGGCACGATTGAGTGAATAGGCGACTAAATGGGCAACTACATAGAAGTTCATTGGGATAAGTGTAAAGTGAGGCACCTGAGCAAAAAGAACCCAAACTATGCCTACTGTATGATGGGCTCTACATTACCTTTTACTACACAGGAAAGAGATCTGGGAGTCATTGTGGGTAGTTCGCTAAAAACAGCAGCTGAGTAGCTGTTAAAAAGGCAAACAAAATGTTAGGGATTATTAAGAAGGGAATTGTAAGCAAAATGGGAAGTATCATCATGCTCATTTATAAATCCATGGAATTGGACAAACAAGAATTGGACAACTTCTTGGAGGAAAGATGGTTCAGTAGCTATTGAGCATGGGAGATAGGGGGACAGTCTCCGAATCAGGATTTCCTGGACCATGAATGCTGGAGGCTGCAAGTAAGAGATGAAGAGAAGAAAAAACCTGGTCATACCCAGTTTACTCTCTGTTTCAGCATTGGTCAGACACAGTTTACTCTCCCATTCTCTGCCACTGTGTGATGCAGGATACTAGGTAAGATGAACCCATGGTCTGTCCCAGTAAATGGCAGTTCTTATTATATACGAGAATTATTTAAATGTTGTTTTATTTTCTGGTCACCACAACAGCACTGCCCAGGCTACCACTATGTAGATCTTTTTTTAGATGGGAAACCACTCACAGCTTGTGGGCACAGTGAGGACAAAAAGCTGTAAATATAGCCAAAAGTCTTCTGAAGGAAAAGGAACTGACATTATTGAAGCCTAGATTCCATCCAATATATTTGGATTTCTGTAGATATGGTCACCTAAGAATAAGATTGGGATGGAAAGGAACACCGTTTGGCAATTTAGCTGTAATTAGGCTACGAATAGTAATATGAATTAATGCTGATCAAGTTGATAAAATTCCTGGCTCTGTAAGACCGGCTATTTCCTAGCCATGTTGGACACCTTACCAGTTGGATTATTTCACATCTGTGCGTTAAGAAGACTAAGAGATGCAGCTAAGTTGAAATATTCATAAAGTAACCATTGGGGTTTTTTTTTAGTTGTCTTACTGAAACAAATAGGATTGCTTGCAATATACTGCAGATGAGGTGCACAATCTGACCTTAAACATTTTTTTTTTTTGCTCAGAATTTTGAAAATGCAAATTTTGGTGGACATCCATACTTCAGAATGATCCTCCACAGCACTTCTTGGTTGACAGAGTTGAAGATTCTTGTGAGGTCAAAGAAGGCCATGTTAGAGAGTGTGATAGAACAAGCTCAGGGCTGGGTTTCAAGTCAGCCCGCCCATCTGTCTATGGGACAGTCTGCCAAGTCTTGCCTGCCATGAATTTGCTGTATTCCTGAACTGCTGGAAAATGTGGGAGGCTACCCATTACATGCTCCGATGCCAGAGGGCGCTATCTATGGCTCTGTACCATCCCTACACCATGGCCCATGTCTTGCAGTTGGCATCCAGTATGTCATTATGCTCCCGGCATAAACCTGGGCCAACTTAGTCCTATGTCAGGTCTCATTCACTCACACAGTCATACTGCCTCCCTCTCACTCAGGCCACTTGCACTTCACCCTCTCTCACACGGTCTCTTGCCCACCGCATGATACTGTGTCCCCTTCACTCTGCCCTGCTCCCTTGAGCAGCCCTGTAGGCCATCAGGCCTATCCAAACCATGCCTCGGGTGACAACATGCAGTCTTTTGGGCCTCTCCCATGACCCTCATCTGGGTAGTGACCAGCTGATTTACCAAATGGATGGCTAACTCCACCCTAGCCCCTCACTGGGCTTCCCACACTCAACAACTTGATCTCATGGGAGTTGGCACATGTGCTGCCTTCTGGCCATCCCACAACCCTACTCAGCACACCCTTTGGGCTGCCCTTCAGGCTGACCCTCATCCCTACTCAACCCCTGTCAGGGCCTTCACTACCGCCCCCTCTCTCTGGAGGTATACAACTATCCCCTCCCTGGGTCCTCCAAAGTCTTTTACCTCTGAAGGTTCAGGTGGCCACAGGCGTGCCTGGCCCCAGGCTCCTTTCCTGGGGTCTTACACTCCCTGGGCTCATGTGGCCATAGCAATGCCTGGCCCCCTTACCCACAGTATTGTGGGGGCTGGGGTTATTAAGGCACCCCGACCTGCCTTTCACCAGGGAGATGAGCTGTTCTGATATTTGAGTGGGGCTGCCATACCACCACCAGTCCCACCAGGCCTCCCTATCTTGGCAGGATGCAGTTTTAGGTCACGCCCAGGACCTGGAGCCTCCACACCATCCTCCTAGCTCCTGCCCTTACCTCTAGGATGTTCCATGCCACAAGGGAGCCAGATGGTGCTGCTCCCTCGACTGTAAGCAGCTAACTGCTGTCTCTGCCTTGCTGACCTTTGTTTGAAAATAGCCGCCTTAACCAAGCACCTGTCGATTGTCTGCTCCAGTCCTTAAAGTGGCAAGCACCCAAAGGTATGCTGCCACAGGCAGGTTTATGTTGTTCCTATTATTTTTCCTCCAGCTCACAAGCTGTGAAGATCATGTCAGTTTTGCCTCTGATACCCTAAACCTACAGTGAGTTTCTGAGAGAAGCTCTTCAGCAAGTGGAAAGAGATGGTTCAGAAAGGTTTTCTCAATGAACTTTCCTCTGGTGGACAGCAAGATCATCCCTCTGTAATTTCAACAGTCAGACTTGTCTACTTTCCTGAAGATTGCCATGATCATGGTGTCCCTGAAGTCATCTGGGATTTTCTCATCATTCCAAATCCTTAAAATGAGGGCATGGCCCTGTGATGTGAGCTCCTGTCCCCTCTGCTTGAAGATTTTGGTGGGGATTCCATCAGATCCAGAGGCCTTGTTGGACTTCATCTGCTTGATGGCTTTCCTCACTTCATCAAGGGTTGGACAGATTCTGAGATCATCTCTGATTGGGTGTTGTGGGATGGAATTGATTCTGCACATGGGAATGGCATCTTCCATGAAAACAGCTCCATCCCATGTATTATGTAGTACACATTAAAAACTGAGATCTATAAGAACTGACAAAGGCAATGATTTACAGCTATAAGCCCATAAAAAGAAAAAAAAGAAAAAAACCCATGAAAATGCAGACTACAGGCACATAGCTTTAATTTATCCTCCCTGCCTGTCAGCTGTCAGGCTACTTTAAGTTGCAATTTATCCTACCTGCCTGTCAGCTGTCAGGCTACTTTAAGTTCACTGGAATATGTTCCAGTGTGGATAAAAAGATGTGTCACAAAGAAGTGAAGAAAAAATAGAAAAGTACATTGAAATGTGAGGTCAGAATTCATAAACCCTATGCAGCAATACTTAAAAAAAAGAAGAGATCAGCACTAAATGTTTTATGTCACCTTTAGTTAGTGTTTACACTTCACTGTAATCAACTACTGTTCAGTTAAATACAACTCCACTTTGTACCTATGCTGTGGGTGTTATTTTTGCCTCTGGATTTTTCCTATTATTTGCTTTGCTGATTTTTAGACAAACCAGCATAATAATTTATTCAACATTTTTTGCTTTGTTTGTGATTTAGCGAAAGTAAATTTTATTTTGACTCTTTTAGACTATTTGCCGTGTCTGATTATCCAAGTCATTTCCTTATATTATGTAGTGCTGTGGAACATATAACAACTAGCAATAGTAGTATAGCTAATATAAAATACTGATAATCTTTTCAGTGGCTGTTAAAGGTATCTTTAACAAATAGATGCCAGGGGGCTGAACATCCATAGAGTTTGCTGGAAGAAGCATATGGAACAAAGATGAACTATGGAAGGTGAGTGAAGAGAGAGAAATAATACATTGGGATAAGGGTTTATCTGGGATTAAGCAGGTCTATTTGGTAAACTGTGAGGAAGTCACTGGCTAGGATAGATTTTTATAGCCTGGTCTGAATGTTCTTATTAGTACATTCATTTTTTTTTCTTGCTCTCCCAGGAGAAACCATAGGTATACAGATGTTCAGGATTTTTATCCTAGAGCAAAAATGGCTTCTCTAAGATAAAAATAACTTGGGAACAACCAGGGCTAAATCACTCCCAGGAGAGATGTCTAAGTTTCTCCTGGGAGACTGAAAGTTTGTTCACATTCTTAGACATCCAGTGGAATCTGCTAAATCAGAGGCATCAAACTCATCTGGCCCTGAAGGCTGGATGAGAGGTGTGGGGCCAGTCTGTGGGTGCCACATGCCAACATGAACCCTTGACTGGCCCTGCATTCTGCTTGCAGTGCACATGCCAGCTCTAGCCCTACATACTACATGCAGCATGCCCCAGTCAGTCCCATGTGCAGAATGTGGTGCATGGGACAGGCTCAGGACATGCACTGAACAGGGAAGGCAGGTGGGGGCAAGTGTGTGCACTGCATGGGATGACTGCACCAGACTGGCCATGTACACTGGATCCAGAATGCTCAGCAGCTCTGTGCATCTGATACAGACTGGTCCTAGATCCAGTGAATGGGGCCAGTCTGGTGTGAGTGCCACAAGCAGCACATGAGCCTGCCCTAGTCCTATGTACTGTGTGCAGCATGCACTAGCCCCACATGGTACACAAAGAAGGTCCAGGGGATGCACTGGATGTGGCACCTCCCCCACACCAGGGCTCTGCACTGGATCTGTCGGCTCAGTTTGAACTGGCCCCAGAACCAGTGCGCAGATGTTTCATGTAATGCAAGCCCTGGACCTGCACTCCTTGTGCAGCACATGCTTTAGACTATCCATGTGAACTGTAAACACTGGCTTAGAGCACTGAGGCCATGTGTAGTCCACATCATATAGGGGTGGACCATGGACCATATCTTTGGCACCCCTGCTCTAAATGCTTCTGATAACCCCTGGGGGGAGAAGAGGCGAAATCTTGAAGGATCACAAATACTGCTTCATTCTGGGATTAAAGAATATCTAAAAGGGAAGAGGTGGTAGGGTTTGAAGTAGTGTGGTCCCTCGATTCCTTTTGGGTGGAGGAGGGCAAAGGGGAGAGGAAGGGGGAAGTAATCAGGGAGAGACAAAGCAGCACTGCACCAGTACTGGTTCAATCAGAGAAATCCTAGACTTAAATATGCACTCTCTATGGTTTGGGTTTGTTTTAAGTATCAGTGATCAATAACCTTGTTCTTTGCTTTGAGTTACTAGATCCTAGGTAGGTCTTATGTGCCCAGATAGCCATGGAGACAATCTGTTCTGTTTTTTCTGGGACGGTCCCAGATTTTGGAGGCTGGCCTGGGTGTGGGTCACAGATTAAATGGGTATCCTGGGAATTGGGTGTAGTCTGGCTGGGAAGGGAAGCAGCCTGGTGTCCCAGGAAGGTAGCTGGACAGGCTGCCTGTCGTAGCATGCTGCTCTGCCCCCACCTCTCCCTGCAGTACAGCACAGACTTGGTAGGAAGGAAGAGGGTGGAAGTAGGGGCACAGTGTCCCAAATGTCCAGTATTTCCAACTGGGGTGGGTGGTACCCCTTAGTTATGGAAAAAATGGTCCTTAAAATGCAGGATTTTAAGTGGCGCTCAATGCTAGTCTAACATTGCATAACATCCCATTGCAACCACAGGATTTTTAATGTTGACTTCAATGAGAATTAGAGTTAAATCACTCTGCACTTTTCAACACAGTAGATCATTCCTATCTGGGAGGTTCAGAACTCAGTGCACAATGGGTTATCAAATTAAGGAAGCATCCCTCAACTGTTTGCTGCAGCTTTAATTGTAAAGGGCTGCACATCTCCCATTAGCTGGAACACTTCAGCAATCCCTTAATTACTTTGCAACCCTCATCTTCATGGGGGATAGGGGGAGGTAAGGATGTTGGAGTGATGATGCAACCTTGCTTAACTCTTGTCTTAACATCAAAGGGATCTGTGATAGATTTCTTACTAAGACCTGCCACTCATATACTGTTGTGGAGCATGCAGAGAACAGTGACAAATTTTGGTGGACATCCATACTCTGAGAGCATCTCTGTACTCTACCGTATCTGTTCCCACCACCATGTTAGTGTTATAAAACTGCAATCCTTTTCTCTGCATTACAGAATTTGCCACAGCTTGTTACCTCAGGATTATATTGTTATATTGCATCCCACATGAAGTTACACCATATGAAAACTATTAAAAATTTCCAGGCCCTCCTAATAAAAAGGGCTTTCATGCCTGGAACATGTTAACACCAATATTCCAGAACCTAAATTAGCTGCCAGTGAATACACTAGTAGAATTGAAGGTATTGGTTTTAATTTACAAGACCCTAAATTGAGCCTGGACTGGATTCTGTAAGACATTTCCTGTCTTATCATAATATACTATTGGATCTGCCTCATCATAAACACAGTAGGGGCCTCCTAGTATAGTGTCCTCCATGAGAGGAGCTCTTATGATAGGAGCTGAGCACAGATCTATTAATGTTCCAGGTATTGTATAAAGGACTATCTCTATCCCTATCCAAGGATATGGGATAGAGGTGGGTGACAGCTGGAGACGCTCTATTATTTCATACTATTCGTTTGATGGCATGCATTTTGCATTTTTAAGAGTAGTTTATTGAACTTGGCTTGATATTCTGTTGTGGAAATAAAGGATGCTGATCTCAAACTCTCTAACATAATTTATGTTTTTTATTAATATGAAAATAATATAAGCAGTGTCATTTTCATTCCTGCCATCTTTAACTTTCCTCAGTGAAGCAATTTGAGCTATATGGGTGCAGAAATATTGTAAAATAAAAGACAGAACAGAAAGAAAGAAAGACAGAAAGACAGAAAGTAGGGATTTCTTGCATAAGGGAGAATACTTTCATTTAGAAAAGTTTCCTTTTTGCCATATGAGATCAAATGTGGTTATATAAAATCAGCACAAATCTCTTTCTACTTATTTGTTCAAGTCTAAAGATATCTGTGTGAGCTGCATTTCAGTCTCACTTTGCAGAATGTGTTAAAATATGATTAGAGAAGACTTTTATTTGAAAAAGGTGGAAGTGTTGTTCCATCAAGGTACTTTAGCAGAATAAACATAACCTTAAGTTATACCCTCAGGTTTAACAGTGATTTCAATGAAACAGGTAATGTTTAACACTTAACATCAATCTTTCCTTTTCAGGTTAACAAAGTTCTATATAGATTAGATGACCTGGCTGTTCTGCAATTTCCTTTATAACATTTATAAGACTAACCATATTTCTTTAAGGTAAAATTGCAAAGCTGGAAAAGGAATCAAAGCTGCCAAAAACCTCACTAATTTTAAAATTGGGTTTAAAGTATGACATTCGTGAAAGAAGGATGTGGCTCAGTATTTCACTTAGATATTTAAAACCTCCTCTATTTTTTCTTTTTTCTCTGCTTTTTTAAATTACAATTTCCAAACTTGCTACAATCTGAGGCTTCTAAGGAACACCTTATGTAAGTGCTCACAACTACAGCACTGAAGAGTCACTACTCAGTTCATATAATCATTTCTACAAATCACTTAAGAATATATGTCACCATGATTGAAAAAATATACTAAATGAGACGGAGTCAAAATATGCTAGCTTTTCAAGTTTGGTTTCTTCAAAGATGGGATTGTCATTGAATTCCTAAGAAAACTGCATAAGAACCAGACTGTGCTTTCTGGAGGGGGCACTTTCCAGTTTCAAAATTGCCAACATTCCACTACACGAGCAAAGAAAATAATTTGAAATTTCCTGTGAACCAAAATTCTCAGCCCCCCTCCCCCTCTGCCCACCCATCCCCCAAAAAAGAAACAAAAAGTAAAATGAAAAAAGCATTTTAGGCCTCTGGAAGCACTTCTACAAAATCAAGAAGGTACAGTTCATTTTTTACTTCTTTTACTTTTATTATACAAAATAAAAAAAATAAGTGAAAAGACATTTGACCTGGTAAATGTAAATAAGTTCAGTAGATCAGGCTAGCTGATGCTCAGTCTCACTCAGTGCACTTCTTCAGGTACACTCACTTATATCAAATGCTGGCCCTTTTTTTTTTTACCTGATATAACCTCCCTGAACATTTCTACAGATCAGCATTTAGATAGACCTAACCCTAGTTAGGTCAATCTAAGTGTAACATTTGCATATATCCTAAATCAGAAAATTCTTGACCAGTTCAACTATCTTGCTATTGTTTTTTGTTTCAATGAGCGGCCAGAATTTTTTTGCGAATCAGATGCAATATAAACATTTTTAAATGAAAACTTATTTGTCTTTCCAACAGCATCATAATAATCCCAACAATTCAAAACTTCTCCTCAAGAAGGCTTTTGAGGAAATCTGAGGGAGATCTCCCAAAAGACAGGTAAGGTAGGTCCCACAGAGGCTCCAGTTCAGGGTGCTATTGACTTCCTCTGAGCTTCCTGACCCTGTAAGGTCAACTGAAAACCACTACAAAAGAACAAAGCATAACAGGCAAGACAAAAAGAGAGCTGTTCAGGACACTGTGGAATAGACTTGGTACCTGGTGGTTAGGCATAAGCGGAAGAGGTAACCTGCCTCCTACTACAATAAAAAATGTGCAAAGAAAGAGAGACATCAGAACTACAGATGACTAAACATGATGCATACAAACTTCAATAACTACTTCCTATTAACTGACCAACACTGTTACCTATTGCTCCACATTACCTTTGAACTTACAATCTTTCCAAAATGGTAGGAGTAGAGTATTTCTAAGCCTCTACTTTTCCCCTCATTTTCCTCATAATCAAGCAACTTAATAATTTCTATTAAAAATTCACGTTTGTCCATGGCCACTGTGCAATAGCATGTTACAAAGAAAATCTCAGCATAGATATTGAAACATTCAAAGTTTCCTTTGTTCAGTGACACACAGATGTTCCCTGCCATTGTCTGACCAAGAGAAGACCATCTGGGTTCATGTAACCCTCAATATTTCAAACTAATGTATGCAATTGATAACAAATAGCAAGGGCCTGTCCCTACAGTCAAACTTTAGCAAGGCTTTTGATAGTCTCCTACAACATTCTTGCAAGCAAGCTAAGGAAGTATGGGTTGGACTATGAAGTATATAGAAAACTGACTTGGTCGTCGGGCTTAAAGGGTAGTAATTAATAGCTCAATGCCCAGTTAGCAGCCAGTCTCAAAAGGAGTGTTCCAGGGGTTGGTCCTAGGGCTGGTTTTGTTCTGTATCTTTATCAGCAACCTGGAAGATGGGATGGAGTGTGCATTCAGCGAGTTTGCAGATGATACCAAGCTGAGGGGAGTAGTAGATATGCTGGAAGATAGGGCTAGGATTCAGAGACATCTAGAGAAATTGGAGGATTGGACCCAAAGAAATCTCATGAGGTTTAATAAGGACAAGTTCAAAGTCCTGAACTTAGGACAGAACAATTCCATGTACCGGTACAGGCTGAGGACCAACTGGCTAAGCAGCAGCTCTGTCGAAGGAACCTGCTTGGAGGTTTAAGACCCAGCTACACAAAGCCTTGGCTGGGATGATACAGTTGGGGATGGTGATGCTTTGAGCAGGGGGTTGGACTAGGTGATTTCCTGAGGTCCCTGCCAACTCTAATTTTCTATGATTTTAAAGAACTCATTTCTCTTTTCTACATCCAGTGAAAGGCTACCTGTTTCCAATATCTCTTACATTTGATGGAACCAGCTGAATTGTTTTAGATGTGACAAGGCCAGAAGTACAAAAAGTGACCACACCTGGGGACTGAGAGAGAGTCCATAATATAATTTTGCACACAATAAGAATGACAGACAGATAGTGGAAGGTTGTTCTTATCATGGGAACATCTAAGGTAGACATAGCAGACTACACATTGGTGACCAAGATGCAATCAAGTGACTAGAGAGATAGAAGATGAATGTCTCCATTTTATTTTCAATTTTATGTTTTTCTTAAATAGCCACAACTTTTCTTATCTTTCTGACATTCCTCACACATAAGCCAAGAAGGGTAATTAGTGGCATTAGTCTAAAGTCAGGCAGAAGGCAGGGTAGAGATGCACCTTGTAAACTGAATTAGAGATGGGAATCAGGCAGGGAGGTGGAGAAGAAGGGGAAGGGGAGGCAGTACTAATAAACCCATATGGACAAAGAGTTTAAAAAAATGCTAATTCAGGTAATGGAATAACAAACCATAGCCCCTGTTATATCACACTTAACAATCCCATCTGTATATGACTTTTCTGCAATTCCTGTTACACAATTTTGTATTTTAATTGGCTTTTAAATTTCCATTGAACAGGTGGAAGAACAGCTATTTTAAGGTCTGTAATAGAACATTCAAGAAAGATAAAATATTTTGCCTCCAGCTTTTGCATGTTTTTGGCCTTGCTGTCACTCTAGTGTTCCCTCATTCTTTCATGTAGGCATTTCACATTTGTCCAATGTATGTAGCAGAAGGGCACTGTAAGTAGGTGAAGTTGGTAAGGAACCAGAACCAGATGCTATCATCTAGGGCTGTGCAAAGCTTTGGTAGCTGTTTCGATTTGGACAAGATTCAGCTTGATTTGGGGACTGAATCTCTGAATCTGAATTGAATCAGGAGACCAAGTAAAAGCTCCAAATCAATTCAAAGCATCTGAATAGATTCAGAAAAGCTTTCAGAAAAGCTTTGGCTGATTTGGAGATTTGGCCATAGATTAAACAGGCAGCTGATAGCTGCCTACAGCTGGTTAGTCTGTTGGGGTTGGGAGAGGGGGGAAGGAAAGGGGTGTGGAGGAGGGAGGGATTGGGGCTGGGATTTGGACAAGCTCCCCAGCTGGGGCAGGGGGCACATTACTTAAGAAGGTGAGTGGGGGGATGGGATGCGGGCACAGCAGCGCTAGGAGTGGGGGCGCTGCCCTGCTGCTGCTTGCTCAGCTGGGGGAGGGGGCAAGATGCAGGCATGATTCACTCCAGGTGGAAGGGGGCAAGTGGCAGTAGGGCAGAACCCCCTCTCCTAATTCTGCCGTGCCCGAATCCTACATCCTGCATCCCACAACCCTCATGCCGGCTGGCAAGTGGTGGCAGGGCAGAGCCCCCACTCCCAGGACTCATGTGAGTGTGGCAGTGCTGGGAACAGGGGGCTATGCCCTGCTGCCACCTGGAGCAAGTCACACCTGCATCGTGCCCCTGCCCCCATTCCGGCTGGGCAAGCAGCAGCAGGGCAGAGCCCCCATGGCTCCCCCCACTGAGGCAGAGACAGGCACAGCTGAGGGAGCCATGGGAGAAGCCCCCATTGCTGCCCTGCCCAGCCCCATCCCACACCTGGCCCCAGCCTCTGGCACTTAAAAAAAAAGTCCTGCACTCACTGGCTTTGTCAGTAGCAATTTGGGGCTCATGACAGAGCCCCTTGGGCAGTGCAGGGCACTGGAGGGCAGTAGGGTCACCCCCCCTGCCTGGCAGCTACTCAGCAGCTGCTTCATGGTGCAGGTGCAGTGCGACTCAGTAGGGTGCCGCGCACTGTCTGGGAGCTGGGGCAACTCCACATGTCAGCCAGAGCCTGGCAGAACTCAGCCCCAGCCACCCCAGCTTCCAGACAGTGCACAGCACCCTGCTGAGCTGTGCTGACCCGCACCATGGGGCAGTTGCTGCGTGGGTGCCAGGCAGGGGGGAGAACCCTGCTGCCCCCCACTGCCCTGCACTGCATGGGGGGCTCTGCCATGAGTGCCCAGAGGCTCCAATCACCACTGCCAGAGATGGTGAGTTTAGGGCTTTATTTTTTTATTTTTAAATTGCTGGGATGCTGGGGCTGGGCAGGGTAGCCATTGGGGTGGGCCTGGGTGGGGGAGGTGGTGATTGGCGAGTGGGGGCTCAGTGGGGGGGCTCTGCCATGTGGCCCCAGAGCCCCACAACCTCTTCTACTGCCAGTGAGTGTGTTTGTTTGTTTGTTTTTATCCCTGAACTGCTGGGGCTGGGCGGGGGGTCATCATGGGCAGGGCTGGGCATGGGAGGGCAATTGGGGAGCGGGGGATGTGCTAGGAGGCTCTACCAGGAGGTCCCACAGTCCCTGCTACAGACTGTGAGTGCAGAGCTTTTTTTTTTTAAAAGTGCTGAGAGGCTGGGGCTGAGTGGGGGATGGGGCCGAGCAGGGCAGCCATGGGAGGCTTCTCCTGTGGCTCCCTCCACCCAGGGAGAAGCAGATGCAGCCAGAGGAGCCACAGGAGAACCTGCAGCGGCTCAGCTGTGCCTGCCTCTCCCTGGCCATTCCAAATCACTCAATCAGCACCAAATCTTCTGAAGCTGATTCAGCTGGATTGATTCAGGACAGTGATCCGAATCTCTAAATCGAATAACTGCCCTCCGAATCAAACAAATCCGAATCTGAATCAAATATTTCCCTATTCACACAGGCCTACTATCATCCATGTTATTTAGTCTGCTGCTGATGTGATCTGTCTTGATGAGGAAGTACAGATTGCTTTTGGGTCTGTTGCAAGGCCTGGTAGCTTGGTGAGACTAGGAATTAGGTAGCCTGTTGCTTGCAAGATGCTGTTCGAGGTTGAGGTTCCACCAGTAAGACGGGATAGATTTGTTCCCAGTGGCTGCCTTGAGATGGTCATCATTTTCCAGGAGGTATTGGGTCATTTATGAGTCCAAAGTATTGATGCCAGGGGCTATAATTGACAACCAGAGGGATTCTCTTTGGTCTTTATCTTGGGATTGTTCTTGTAGCCAGTTGGAGTGAGGTCCAAGTCTAGCTCTGTTTATTTGAGTGGCTATGTTTTTTCTTATTTTATTGTAAATGTAGGAATCCCTCCTCCACATCTGTAAGTTGTGCATTGATGGGATCAGAATAATTGATGGGACCAGAAAAGATATGGTTGTAATGTACAGCTTATGTCCCTATGGGTTTATTACTGGTTTGCCAATCTCAGAACTGTTTTCCTCCCCCATGTCCCTTCCTTCCATGTCTATTGTATTGAAATCACTTTCTCTATTTGATAGCTTGTTCTCTGCATATCTTTTTATAGCATCTGCTGAAGTTAGCTCTTGTTCATGCAAGCTTAAACATCTCTGATTCAGTTAGTCTACAAGGTACATCTCTACCCTGCATGCAGTCAAATATATAATCTGGTACACTTTCATAGCTTTTCCATCAAAGCATGGTTTTATAGGTTGCATACACACATTCAAGTAATCTGGCAGATTCTCACGGTTCTGGGTAGAAAAACTGATCCAGAACCATGTGTACAGACATCTGAATGCAGAGGCCCTGAAGAATGGAGAGTTTGCAGTGCTGACACTGTGCAGCCAGGGGGAGAGTCTATACACACATCTCAGCATGCTCTGCAGGATCCCTCAGGATGTCTAGTGACAGAAAACAGCAGTTCATAGAGAGGATGAGCATACATTCTGGTTTTGCCAAGATGGTCCTGGATTTTGTAGGCAGTCCTGGTGTCCTGGCTGATTGGTGAAAATAGAAGCAAAAGTCCTGGATTGGCCAGGGTGGAGCAGAGGGAGAAAGCTGCTGTGAGCATAGGGGCCCACATATGTGTGTGTGCGTGCATGCACATGTGTATGTGCACATGCACATGTGTGCATGTGTGGTGTAGGCAGGATGGGTGGCTCATACCCCTGCCCTGAGGTAAGCAGGATCCCTCCCCCTCTCCTGCCCAAATGCTAGGGACCCATGTTGGGAGGGTGGTGCTGGGTTCTGGACTCTGCCCTGGGACTACAGCCCTGGCTGGGCCAACCAGTGGTGGCTGCTGCTACTGCTGCAGCAGCAGCAAGAGGCTGCACAGGTGTAGCTGCTGCTGCACTAGGTGCTTACATATGCTACCTCTGCAGGATGGGTGCAGGGGGTGGGGGATCCATGAGCCTGGCCTTGCTGTCCATGAGGGTGCTTTGTGCCTGGGTTTGCATGGAGCTCCATGCCTCTTCCAGGTGCTGCAGCCAGGAGCCAAACGGATGCCAGACAGCCCCATGCCAGGAAAGTGTGAAAGCATTGGGCTGGGGGAGGAAATTGCAGGGGTTCAGGATGGAGTCTGGTGAGGAGGCAGAACAACATTGTGTGCCAGTCAGGTGGGCAGGCAGGCACTGCTTCTCCCTACTTGCCTGATGCACCATGCTACTTTACCTCAGCCTCTGCCTGCAGCAGTGCTGCTTATTTGGGAAACATGAGGACAGGGCAGTGTCCCGGATTTCCCATGGTGTCATATGCTCACCTTATGTATATGGCAACCCTGACTGGCAGATTTAGTCTGCACATGGTCAGCCTGTGTTTCCCTGCAGGATAATGTGGAGATTGTGAATGGGGCATGTTCTACTTCCTGCTTGGCTAGGAAGCAGGAAGCCATGTGTAGACGAAATGAGAGGTGTGTGTGCATGAAACTTTAAAGTGGGCTAAATGCTTCTGCACTCTTTTAATGGTGTTAGTGGTTGCATGCCTCAGTGGTGTATTGTGCATTAAATTCCAGCCACTGTAGAAAATCTGGTGGTGTAATGCACCTTAAATGACTTGGGGTGCAGCAAACTAAAACTCCTTTGAGGAGTTTCAGTTTGCTGCTCCTACAGCCATGGAGTGAAGCACCCGGCCGTGTGCATCTCCACAGCTCTGCAGGAAGCCCTGCAGGCAGTCTGGCAGTAGCCCAGGAAAGCAGGCTCCACCCAAGAAAAGTGGTGAGCCTGATTTCCCCCTAACCCCCAGAGCCTGCCTGCCTGCCACAGCTGCACAGGGGCCTAGTGCTTCCCTCCACGCCTGCAGCGTCCCCCAGGACTGCCCAAGCTGGCTATCTGCGGGTAGGTGCTGCATGGGGGGGCAGGGGATGGCACCACTGCCACAGAGGCTAGCACCAGCTGCTGCAGCCCAGGGACTGCTCCACCCTCCAGCAGCTCAGCCTCCCCACCAGAGAGTCAGGTAAGGTGTGTGTATGACACAGGGGTTTAATCAGCCCTAAATTGAAGCAGTGTTTTTTAAAACTCACTTCAATTTAGGGCCCCCGTTTTGTCTACATATGCCTCTGGAGTCCAGCAAGTGACACACTATCTCTGAGGGTGGGCAGAAGGAAAGTATTCTGGGATACTGAAGGATTGTGCTGTGGCATCTCTCAGAAAGGAATGTGTACAGACATGCACTCTCACAGGAGATGCTCATGTGATTGATTTAAACCTGGTTGTTTCCAGGTATTTTTCTTATGGAGCAGCCATTTTTGTCTGGGAGAAAAAAATCTTGAACATCTGTACACACAGAATTTTTCCTAGGAGAGCAGCAAATCTCTTTTAAGAGAAAATGAATGTCTGTGCAAGGAGAGTTATACAATCAAAGAGACAAAACATCCTTTTTGTCTGTGAGAATCAGTTTGCTTTCAATATGTACTAAAAGAAATGTGAAATAATTACACAGAAGAAACAGAACAAGGTCCTCTTCAAAGATACAGTGATATATCAGTTTGTGAGCAGACTCCTGAAAATGCTGCAGTTATCTGCAGTTATGCTAGAAAGTACTGGAGAATATACTAGTTTCTATACATTTTTTGAAACACTAGAATGGATTACTGAAATACTTTCTTCTGGCTGAATTCTGTACTTTTAAACAGGACACAGTCTTGCCACATTCTTTACTAAAACTAAGATAAGCGCAAGATAAAACTTGTGCTTAGCATATTGGCTGAACTCCCATTCACAAATTGGCTACTTTTATAAAAGACTATATATTTTAAGTAGATTGAGTTAAATTGGTTGATGTTGGGCATATTGTCACACATTAATCTCTGGATAAACCAGACAGAAACTTTTTTTGGATGAACATCATGATATTTTATGAAAGGCAAAGATTTCTTAGGGTGATATATTTTATTGGACTAACTGTATAGTTGGGATATGAGTTAGACAAGCTTTTGAATGCAAGACATTCTTCCCCAGGTCTGAACAGAAAAAGCCAAGACCTAACCCTAATTCTATCCCACAAACACTTAGACATGGACATCCTTTGTACATGCAAATAGTCTCAAAGCTATTCTAATTTAGGGTCTGTTTACATGAAGAAAGACAAGAATCACTATTGTGGAAACACAGTTCTGTAATAGCTATTCCAAGGCAAAAGTGCCCTTTTCACTCTACTTTGGCTATGGATGAAACCAAAACTGTATGAAAGGCACTCTTTATGCCTAATCAGACTATCCGCATAGGGAGCTGGTGCAGAATAACTTTAAATTCACACTCTACAGGACTTCACACTAGCTTCCCTATGTAAATAAGCTCTTAGACAGGGCTGCCTAAAAATTCGCTGGGGAGCTCTCCAACCTGCATAGCAGCTCAGGATTATGGGACAAAAACTGGCTTCAGGCCAAATTTTCCTTGTCAACATTACAAAGTTTTGCCATCAGAGCTCCGTCAAGACAGAGTATAAAAATATCACATCCTGTGGGCGACATAATGCTGCTAGCAAAACTCCCCATGCAAGTCTGTTAATAGAGGGTGGCTTCTGTTGTTGGGGGAGCTGGTTTTGCTCTGGTGGCAGAAAAACTCCTTCTGTTAGCAGCATATGCTACCTGTGCAGGATCGGTGAGGGGGTGCAGCTGGGTTATCCATAGCCTTACCTCTGTCCATTGTCTCCTCAATTCTCTGCTGTACATTTTTCAGGGACAGCACCGATACTCACCCATCGACTCCATGATTGGAATTCTGATTACACTGAAGTCAGCTGACAACAAGGCCAATATTTCAGCCCAGGTTTCACAGAGATCCATAAAGCCAGTCTTTTCTCTTCAATTCTATTTTGAAGAGAAAAGAAATATAGTACTGAACTTGTTTTAGCTTACTGGTTTACTTATTAAACCAGTCTGGAAATGACAGTAGTTCCATGACAGTTTTCTAACTTTTGTCTCAAAAAAAAGGGGAAGCTTCCTTTTCTGGAAGTGTAAGAGTCTAAAAGTGGGTGTAAATAATTTATAATATATCACTGGTGTGAGATAGATTCTGTATTCATAAAGAATCAGGTCCTCTGACTAATATGAAACCTAAATGGGTACAATACCCATTATAAATAATACCCATTATAAACAAAGTACCATTCATTACTACAATATTACATTTCTCTTCATTCAAAATAGTTCAATATGAGTATTCTATAGGAATTCTTGTTGTAAATTAATTTCATTATGTCCATTTATGTAAGAATGATGCAAATTAAATTATGGCAATAGCAGGCAAACCACCACATTCACTTGCAGAGGATTCACCAGGTATGTATAAATGATATGATGCAAATTCATGGTCAGTCTCCATAAATGGTCAAGCTGCAGTAAATACAATAATATTTTCTTGTTTCAATCTTCCTAATAAAGCAGCAAAGATTTTATTGTGAGAACTTGAAGAATCAATTTTTAGGCTAGGGACAGACATTCAAAAAGCCTGAGCCTAAATTGATTCAATCTTTGCAGGTTAGTCTAACCTTGCTAGGCTGAACTGGTCTCTAACTGGACAGACATCCTCTCTGGACTGAGGAAATTCAGGCACATACCTCAGGCTAGAAGCTTGAGGGGGAGGCAATAGAGCAGCACTCCCTTCCCTTGCACAGTACTGAGCTGAGGGGAGAGGGAGAGGTATGGTCAGGCCTGTTTAGGGAGGTCTTTTCCCTGCTGGCTGCTCAAGGGGCTGGAGTGTTGCCAGCCCCCAGCCAGCACTCTGAGGCAAGGGGAGGTGTACAGTGTATTATCAACAGATGCATATGGAGCTTTTCAATCTCCTTCTACCTGCTTCCTTATACTGTCTGCAGCAAACTAACAGGTGAACAATCCAGCAGAGGGCTGGTAACAGTGATTATCACCTTAACAGAAAAACAACAGGCTCTCTCCATTACCTCAAACTCTTTTTAAACAGCTTACCAGCTGACCTGTTGATTAGCTCCAACTAGCCCTAAGCAGTCACTGTTCTGTCTGCCTGTCCCAGTGAAATTAGAGAGAGAGACACACACAGACACCTCTCAGCATCAGCTAGCATACCATGTGCCTAGGGGCCATGGGGCTGGGGTCCATGCTGTGGGAGATGAGAGGGACAGACTTGGGATTCCTGCTTAAGCAGTGAGGGGGGTGGGAAGGTAGGGCAGGGGGAAGCCAGGCAAACCCTGCTGTGCTTGCAAGTCTCTGCCAGAGCTGCAGCCAGGGAGCAGAAGGGAGGGGCCAGTTCTGCTGTGAAGCAGAAAGCCCCACCCAGCCCACAGAGTATACTGGGATGCTGGAGTGGAAGGTCAGGTAAACTGGTTTGAGCCAAATCAGTTAAGTCTGATACTGCATTCAACGAGGTTTATCTTAAAACAGTTTCAGCCATTTTCAAACTGGTGTATTTGCACTGAATATCTGTTCTGTACAGGTTTAAATCAGTTTCTGTTCACTTAAACCAGTTTATGTGTAATGTCTGTCCCTAGCCTGAATGGCTCCACTCCTTAGTTTGTAGTAATTCCTGTATTTTCCTGAATCACAGTATGAAATATGATGGCTCAACTCTATAGCTATATCTGCAACCATTGAAAGTTTTTTAGTTTCCTTCATGGAAGTAGTAGTAAAGATAAAAATCCTTAATACATCAAACACACTTTGTATTTAATGGATCAATTTTAATAGGTGCTAATTCCTTTGTTTTAGCAGATTTGAAGATTCCCAACATCTTAGAAGAGACAGTACATCCTGCACAGTAAGGCCCGGACTAATTAATCCTCCACACCTCTATGAGCAAGGTAATGAAGGATCCGATAGGTCTTCACTTGTAATTTATCATTAATTATTGTCTCTCATTGTAGTGTTAAATAACATCACCTCATTTAACTTGGGAAATGAGCCCCATTGATTCCTTTGTCTTCATAATTGAAAGGGACAGTCCCATAAGGTTTCATTATGGATTATTTGTCCTTAATTCATCAACTAGGATTTACAGTTTAAATATGAAAAAAGATCCATTACAGAATATAAATAAACAAGGAAAATATGTAAGGTCACTGGAAAAAAAATTCTTGATTAAGCAATCTAAAGCAAACTGGAGTCAGAAGGTAAATGACCAGCTAAAGCAGGATTTCCCTGTAGAAAGACAAGAAAATAAATCCTCCTGTTAACACTGGATTTTAATATTGAGAAATACGACAATGGTTTACAGGCAAGTATATACTTTTGCAAATATGCATCTTTATACCTGCTGTATTTGCCTTGCACTGTACTGTACATCTTCAACACAGGGATGAAGAATGAGCATAGGACAAGCTTGTTTAAGATAGTAAGCTAAATTTTAAGCAAGCATACTGATTTACATCAATCCAATGCATACATAAATATCAATCTTCTCTATTTAGTACTGGAATGGCCAAAGTTAAAAAAAAAAATTGAAAGGAACACATTACCAGTAAAGATATATTTATGCTGGAATATTACTGGCTACTAGAAATTTTACCTTAAATTCAGTTTAAATTCATGCTCAGAACCATATAAGAATGTGAGACTATGTACAGGAATGCAGTTAGTGCTTTTACATTCCAAGGATTAATCCACTGTTATTTTACTAGATAAGAACAGGGAGTATCCAGAGGCCAAATCGTATAGAATCCCATCCATTTATATGATCATTCATGCCAATAATGTTAATAGGTGAATGGATTACTCATGGATTTCAAAATCAGGGTTTTGAAGCAATTGTTCCTTTGGTACTTTATTCAAGATAAAGTCTTACACATCCCCCAGACATTTCATTCTCATCTTCCATTTGAAGAGCCATCAGCAGAATTTTACAGGTACATTACAGAAAGGAGATGAAAACAAAACTAAGAATAGATGCACCTTAAAATGAAATTGCTAAAAGTATTACCAGACTAGATGTAAGCTTAAAATACAGAGTATTTTAGTAGAATCTATATCCTAGTATTCATAGATTTTCTGATTTAGAACTCAAAGCATATATTAGGTCCCTTTCCCAGAAAGGTATCACTTACACACACTGGCAGTTGTGTGTAAATAAAGATCCTTCTGTTGTGTTGTCTGCTCAGTCTTCAAAGCTTTAACTGGTGAATTAATATGACATTAATATTTGCATTACATCCTGTCCCCAATCGTTGCAAAGCTAAGGCCTCACTGAGAATTTCCAACTTGAATATAAATTTGATCTAACTCATGTTTTCTCCCTACCCATATACATGCATAGCTGTCAGAATGCGACACTTTCCCCTATCATTAATGCTCTTTCATATCATCGAGATGGGTCTTTGTCAATATGCTAATTGGGCTATATTTCTTAGCTAGTGAATAAACAAAACACATGCTTAAGAGTCAATTAACTTTCCCTTTTACAGATAACAGCTCTCAACTTCATTACCAAGTTTGAACAATATTTGCAAAGGGAGAG
Organism: Alligator sinensis; assembly: GCF_000455745.1. NCBI lineage: Eukaryota > Metazoa > Chordata > Crocodylia > Alligatoridae > Alligator > Alligator sinensis. The sequence goes on from NW_005842388.1 coordinate 222,278, forward strand.
CAAGCCTTTTCATGTAGCATGGCTCCACAAATATATGCTTGTTTATTTTACTTAAAATTAAAAGAACAAACACTCCATGTTCTAGACCTCTTGCATCTACTATTAAAAAGCTACATAGAATAGAAACACTATAAAACAACATGAGACCCCTTAAAAATAATCATATGTCAGCAAGAAACTATCCCTTGAATTCAGGAGAACATGCAGACATCTCAGCCTCCCTTGCCTGCTCCAGATCTCTATTTAAAGAAATGGGCTTTATAGCAGTCTGGAAAAGTGAAAAATCTTGGGGTGTTTTAGGATATATGAACCAAAAAAGAAAAGAACATCATGCCATCATGAATTTTACCTGAGACACTCCCTCCCTTACCACAGTTCCTGTTCCTAGAATATACCAAGGACACTGACTACCTGTTTTCCCACAACTCCAGTGTACTATTGACCAAATGCAGTCTTGTATGTAAAGGAACCTACACAAAACAAGTATCTTCATCTCCATATGCAAACGAAGAAGGCTTAGCAGAAAGACAACCAGAAAAGAGAGAGACAGGTAAAGAGGAAGTACATTTTGTTTATGTGTATATATATATGTATATATGTGTATGTGTGTGTGCATGTAGGTGTATACATACATATGCACACATACATACATACACTCACACAAGTGGGAACTGAATGGGAATGTCTAATTTGGGTAAGAAAGTTTAATTTGGGAAAGTGATGGAAAGATTGACCTAACTTGGGATATAAGTGTAAAGTCTGCACAAGGGTGAACTAAGTTAGATCATAAAAAAAAATTGAACTCTTGGTTCCAAAATGATACCTTTTATTAGACCAACTGGAAAATGGCAAGAAAACTGTCCTTTTCTGCAAGCTTTCAGGATCAAAGTCCCTTCATCAGGCTCTGGGAAAAGTGTAGATGGTGTAAGATGGTAAAAAGCCCCCATAGGTAGGACATAAACTTCATTTTTGCACAGAGGCTGAAGATGGAAGGTTGTCCCTCTGGGTCCGTGAGAGTGTCTTTGTGAGGTGTGCTGAGTAGCTCTTTGATGTGTTGATCAGGTAGAATTCCTTCCCTGAAGGTGTCAGATGGCAGGC
>NW_005842388.1:223406-235686 GCF_000455745.1 Alligator sinensis
AGGGGGGGAAAAAAACACCCCCCCCCCCCCCCCAATCCTTTTTGTTCTGCAATGAAGTTTAAAATCCAAAATTGGCAAAAATTCGGCATCTTCCATGTTACAGGGGTGTACTTGGTAGCTGTGTTGGTCTGAGACAAAAAGACATACAAAAAACTAGAACTCTTGGTTCCAAAATGATACCTTTTATTAGACCAACTGGAAAATGGCAAGAAAATTGTCCTTTTCTGCAAGGAAAATGAAAAGGAAAATGACACTCTCATGGACTCAGAAGGACAACCTTTCATCTTCAGCTCCCTCTCTGCAAAAATGAAGTTTATTTCCTACCTATGGGGACTTTTTACCATCTTGTACCAGCTACACTTTTCCCAGAGCCTGATGGAGGGACTTTGATCCTGAAAGCTTGCAGAAAAGGACAATTTTCTTGCCATTTTCCAGTTGGAAACTGTCATTTTGGTCCATTTTGTAATTTTTGGCAAAATTTCATTATAGGAAATTAAAACAAATTTTTAATTGATTGAATAGTGTTTTTCACATTTCATCTGCAAGGCTTAGTGTATTAATAGTCTTTATCTTTTATTGTTTGATTAATTAAGACTTTTTCCTGTTCTTTTAAGATATTTATTTGCAGAATTCATATAAAGGACAGAATGTATATGTAGATGGCATAGAAGGAATTGCTATTATAATTCAGAGTGAAGACAAAAATACTTCCACTCTTGATAAGCAAAAGGAAAAAAATCAATCATATGGAATTTCCCTCCATCTTTTTGAAGCCATTTGGTTTCCTGCATGGTACACTACTTCCAAAATCTGTAAGAACGGGATATATTTCAACTTTTATTTTGTTTTACCAACATGAATAATTCAGCAAACCTATAGTTTGTACCATAAATGGCATCCATTAGATGTTTTTTGTCTTACATTATAACCTTTCTTTAAAAATAGTAAAATCAAAATGTATATGTAAATTAAAGATTGAATGGATATTACCTAAACTCTGAAGTCTTTTAGAATGGATGTATGGGAGAAAAGTGTGATTCAAAACCCATCAATAATACAGTTTAACATTTAAACCATTAACAACCATCAGCAATGAAAACTTATTAAAACATATCTTTAAAGGGTCTAAGCAAATTGTATCATCAGATGACCTGGATCTATTTTTCTGTAAAGAATTTTTCAATACTGTAAAGTTTTTCAGTTGTATGCATGTATTATTATACAGTATCTAGACACCTGTAGCAGGCTCAAGGATACAACCCTGGTGTCTGATGCACCCTGGTGGTCAGACTCTCCTGCTGAGCTCTCTGGCCACTAGGCCTGTGCAAACTGGCTAGTATTCGCTTTGGATTTGGATTTGGCCGATTCAGGGGACAGTGATTTAATGATTTGGATCACTGTCCTGAATCAATTAGACTGAATCAAATTCGGAAATTGGGCCATGGCTGAATCAATTGAATCTCCAAGTCAAACAGACCTCATCCCCTGGCCACTCTCCCAGCCCCAGCGTCCCTGCTCTTTAAAAAAAAATAAAATAAAAAGCCCCACACCCACCAGCTTCTGCCAGGCCAAGGGGAGCAATCCCCACTTCCCCCCACTTCCCCATGCTGTGGTGGGGGCTCAGCCATGAACCCCAGAAGCCCTGACAGTAGGGCTGGGGGGGGCAGCTATCAACTGGGCTGGGAGAGTGGGTGGGGGATGGGGGCTCATGGCAGATCCACCCATGCAGTGCAGGGCAGTAGTGGGGCAGCGGGGATCACCCCCACCCCTGCCTGGCAGCAGCCAGAGAATGCAAGGCTTTTTTTTTTTTTTTTGAAGAGCTGGGACACAAGGGCCATGCAGGACAGCCATTGAAGTTGCCGGGAGAGTGGGTGGGGGTCAGGGGCCACTCAGGGGGGTTGGGGAATTAGGCAGGGGATGGGGTCTGTTGGGGGTCCCCCTGATCCCTCCCCTCCTACTTACTGGCACAAAGTCCGGGTTCAGCTCCCTGTGGCAGAGAGTGGGGACTGTCTGAATATCTGAAGCTCTCTGAATCTTTTACAAATTGATTTCTAGAGCTTTGAATCGATTTGGACCTTTTTATTGATCTCCCGATTCAATTCGGATTTGATGATTTGGCCGCCAAATTGGGTCAAACCTCCTCCGAACTGAATCAGCACCTGAAGCTTTGCACAGCCCTACTGGCCACCCTTATCTTCTGTCTCTTCCTACTATACCTTTGATATTAACATTGATACTGGGGAGGCTGACTCTTGGGTTGGAGTAGTTTCTTTGGTGTCCTGAATCTTGGCTCCATCCTTGGGGCTTCTCTGTTCCCAAACATAATCCTGCCTCTCTATGTCTCTCTAGGGGTGCTTCCCCTTTAAAGCAATCCCCAGGGCTTCTCTGACTTACTAATACCAATAATGGTCCTGCAGAGGCTAAACTTGCCCACTTGAGCCTAACCATGCCTTAGGGCTATAACTGTGGCCTCCAGCCACCTCCATCACTACACACGTATCTCACAAGTGTCACTCAGTTATGATTTCCATATGGGCCCCTGACCCAACCAATAAATGTGTCCCCTAAGGCCTCAAACCCTTATTTGGGTATCAGCCTTCTCAGTCCTTTTCCTCTGGCTAAGACCCTTAGCCCTGGCCCACAGCCTCAGACCTCAGCCCCTTGTTCTCAGCTCCTCAAACTCCAAAGGAAAACCAAATAATTCTAAACACAAACCATAAAGCACTCACTTACAACTCAGGTACAAACTCATCCTTGGGTTTCTGACTGCTACATCACTCCTACCCTAGGGAGATGTCTTGTCCACCCACCCTTCCAGGTACCTTCTTTCCTTCCTGGCAGCCAGCTCGACTTGCAACTCCTCTCCCTGCTGCATGCAGGTTGAGACTCAAACCCTACTTTGGGTCTCTCTCAGCTGCAGCACTACTAAACTAAAGAGCTGACTTGTTCCCCATTCTCTAAGGCAGGGGTTCCCAAAGCACTCACAGCCTACCGTGGCCGGAATTTCCAGCAGGAAGATAGGTAAGGATACCCCCAGCCCCCTGGGCAGGGGGTGGGCCAAACCCTGTGCTGCCATGGGCCCTGCAGGAGCCATGGCCTCTCTGTCCAGCTCTGGGGGGCTATGGTTTGCCAGTCTGTGGCCACTTCTGGTCTGGCAGGTGACTGCTGCAGACCGGCAATTGACCATGCTCCCAACTGGCAGCCAGCCCGCTGTGGCCTGGCACAGGCCTGGGGTTCGGGGATTGAGAACCCCTGCTCCAAAGTACCTCCCTTACACTCTGGCAGCCAGCCCTATTTGTAGCTCCTCCCTCTGCAGCCTGAAGGTCTAAACTGCCTACCCCAGCCCAAAGAATCAGTGATTATACATCAACACAAGCCCTTCCCCCTTCTTGTCAGCTGATCTCAGCCTTTGAAGATGGTCTCAGGGATTTCTGGGCCATCAATGGGCTCAGTCCATTGGTCAGATGGATTTCCCTGCCCTGCCATCCTCTTTAGCTGCTCAGCAGCCTCAGGCTTCAGGGTTTGGGCCTTGTTAGCTTGAAAATGGTATTTAAAGGTATTTTGGGGGGGAGGGGGGATTGGCTTATAGGTATAGATATATGCATTATAAGGTTTCAAGATGGGCAGCAGGGGTTAATAGATTTGTAAAAAACTTGGATGTAACACACAAAGCTTCTCATAGCCCTGGAAGCAGATAGGCTGTCTAGCACAACAAGGCCAATGGATGGACACAACCTGAGAACTGAGGGGAGCATCCCACAACACGAGATCACAGCTTTCAAGGCAAACAGGTTATCTAATACAACAAGGACACACAGCCTGGGAACCAGGGAAGTATGTACCATACTGTCCCATAACACGAGATAAGTGACACCAGCTACAAAGTCCCAGAACTGAGGGGGGCCTGAGTCCCGGTTTTGGGGGAACAGACCAAATTAGAAGAAGGCCCAGAAGCCTATGTGGATGTGTGCCCACAGTGAGAGAACCAACCAGAGACAGCCACAGATGACATCATCAGGAGTCATGAGAAGGGAAGGAGAATACAAATCAGAGACTTGAGAGTAACAAAGGGTCCCTCCCAGTTACTTCTCATCCCTCTCTTTGTCCCACCCCTTCTTCTCCTCCCCAAGAGGGGTCCCCATCCCCATCCCTGTCCCCCCCGGGAAGGTCCCCAAGGCCACCATGGACCTAGGGCATGCCAGCAGCCCGTCTCATGCACCCCACTGGAGTGGGGCTGTGGGCCTCGGCATCCCACCTCCAGACTTCTGACACCTAAGAGAAAGAGCAGAGTGAAGCCTGCATCCTGATCAGATGTACTTTGACTCTGATGACAGTCCTAGGATTAGTAGATTTATAGAATTGTTTGATTGTTTGTATTGCTTCCTTCCTGTTATTACTGTGTATCAATAAATTTACCTATTATCGAATGGCAATGTCGTGGTCGGTCTGAAGATGGGCCCCCCTGCCCCAAACAAGGTATCTAGACCCTAAATCCAGAGCCAACAGGTCTGTGTTGCTGCTGGCTGCTGCAGACCTCTGCCCTTGCAGGGCACAAAAGTCTTATTCCTTTAGGGACCCCTATGTCTGCCTCCTGCTCCCTTTCCTTTTCAAGGTAACAGGGCTGGGGTTCCCTATTACAACATCCTGACAAAACTGTGCATCAGCATTTAAGAAGAGACAGTTTATGTCCCTGAAGTTTGTACATCTAAATAAAAAAAAAAAGATACTTCTGTTTCCTCTACCAGTCTGCGTGTATGGAGACTAGCTATGACTTGCTCAGGGTCAGAAAATAAGTCAGTAGCTGGATCAGAATGGAATTGTAAGTCTCTTCACTCTCACTGCAGTGCCTAGCCAAGAAAACCAAGGGAACTGAAGATACAATACAATTCTATTTAAATAATAATAGTGAACTTTGACATCTTTAATTGTTCCAGTATGCAAGACCATCATGGCTCTTTTGCCATTGTGCTATTACTTGGCCATTATTATATTGTATCTCACTTATTCTTCAAGATAAACCTTGGGTTTATAGTAACTATTTAACTTCTTCAAATAATGCAAGCCTCAGCAGCTTAACATTTAAATCAGGATTACTCCTCAACCAAATTGCAAGGGACTGCACTAGAATATTCCAAATCAATATATGACTAACGGGATTTTTCCCATTGCAGACTAGCTAAATTCATATGTATTCTCAGCTGCTGCTTCCTCTGACTGATTATAGTCAAGGATGCAGCAACCTTTGCTGCTTGGGTGAACTCTTTCAGCTATCTTAATGCAATTTACAGTGCACCCAGGAATAATCCTTTGTTCAATATTGCTGAATCGGCTGTTTCACTGACCAGTAGTTTTCTAAAAAGCTCAAAAACATTATCACTTAGCAAATACTATTTTGTATTTATTTTGAGACTTTTTATTACACAAGGCTGAACAAATGCCTTTGCTGTGGCATACTATGAATATTTTATTTTTCAGTTCAGGTTGGGAGCTGATTTTGAAAATTTCTTAAATTATTTTATTCTATTTAGATTTACTTTAAACATTGGCATTTTATATAAACATATCCTTTTTACTCAGATATCCATATGGGTATGTGTGCATAGCTTGGTCTTCACTGTATCTAATAAGATATAAGTTATTAAAACATATAAGACATTTAAGACATTGCAAAAAATCTCAAACTTATGTTGGTAATGAACAGCCCACAAATAGGAAAGAACAATGCATACTGGAGAAGAAGGGGGAAGATTCTTTCCTTTCATGTAATGTTTTCTTTCTACTGTTAAGCCAAAGGAAGAAGGCAGCCAATGAGTTCTGCACTCTTCCCCCATCCTAATAATTTATGTATATGCCTGGATGTTTTGAGCCTCTTATTCCTGCCATGGTCTCCTTCCCTGTGATTGTAGTATAGGAGATGCATTGTTATGAGAAAGCAGGTCTGACTAATTGCCTGTTTGGGGGATCAGGAAAGAATTTTTCTCAGTGGATCCTAAATTGACAGAAGCCTAGTGAGTGGTTTTTTACTTCCTCACAGCATCATGTAGGTATGATGAATAGGTGCAGATGCTAGAATTTTAACATACAGTAGCTTATAGAAGTGTTTCATTCATGAAAAGTTGTTTATTGGTCATCAATCACCTGGGTGCCTAGTTCAAAGAAACAGTCCTTTTCATCCTGTTGGCCAGAGTTTTTTTCATTTCCTATATGTATTACTTTGTTGACAAGAATATGCTCTGGGTGCTTGATGGCAAGCTGTTAAACAGGGTTTGCAGCTACTTTGCATCACAAGAGCAGGAGAAGCAGCTGCAAAATATACTTGTGAGTCTCTTCTCTCACAGTTTTTAATGTATCCATCTTTACAACATCAGATTTTACAGAGAGGCAACTGAGACACAGAGGGTGCATCTACACATAACATTAAGGCAATGGAATAAATTCCAGCACAGTTCACGTCAAAATTAATGGCTCTTGGGTGCAGCATCTACATGTCTGCTCAGGACAACAGCATTTTGTGTTGGGGTGGAGCTGGCCCAGATTGGCAGCAAGCTTGGGGGGTCAGCTCTGGGCTCCAGGTGGTGACGTTGGAGGGGCTGGCTGGGGTATGAGTATGCTCAAAGTGCGGACTTGTGTGGCTAGGCAGCAGGCGGGGGTCCAGCTCCCTGCTGCCTGGGCTGACCGGGTACAATTTATGCCTGGGTCAGCATTTACATGTGCATTTCACCATAGTTAATAACTCCTCCATAAGACAGTACTGTCTTCAACAGTACTATCTTCCATCAGAGTTAATTTACTATGCTGTAATACAGGTGCTCACATAGATAGTGATGCTTTACTGTGGAGCTAGTTAGATGACTCCACAGTGAAGCATACACGTAGGTGCACCCAGAGAGACTACATTCCTTTGAGAAGCTAAGCCCACATGATTTGCCTAAAAATACAGATGGGGAACTGAACCTAGATCTCCTAAGTCCTAGTGCTGTTTCTTAACCAATGGGCCATCCTTCTGCTGCAGTTTTCAGTCTCCCCATCTCTTGCCTATCCCTCACATTTTCCATAATACAACTTCCAAATCCATCCTGCCTTGTGCTAATAACCTAGTTTCCTCATTGTCTTGCTCTACTCCCCCATCCCCTATACTAGTTTTTCCATCCAGTCCTCCTTAAAAAAAGATCTAATGCAACAGGAAGCTTTTGAAAAGAAATGTTTACAAGCAACGGTTGTTGTATTTACTACTGTTTTTATTACTACTACTAAAACAAAGTTTATCTGTCAGCAGATGGTAGTTAATAAAAATCTTGAAAAAAATCCTTTAAAATATTTACCATTTCCATTGTTCTCAGTGGAGCAGAGATCAGTTCTGGCATCTTTCAAAATGGCTACTGGCTCATATTTTTTTCCTATGAGAAAGATGCCAGCATCCATGTGTGTTAAGAACAGCGCATGGCCTCTCTTCTTCTGAAAGCAACAGGACTGGATGTCTTTGTCAGAATGGATAGATACTTTGTGAAATTATGGCCACTAATGGAGTACTTTTAGAAAGAACATAGTTGCATGTGTAATCTGTAGTAAAGCACAATTGTTCACCCTCACGGAAGATCTGTGAATCTTATTATGAAGACTTATCTTCATACCATACATTCAAAATTCTAAACTATACCTGAATATAGCATGCATCCTCTTTTGGTTGTCCTACGTGGCAATCCTAGCCATTGCAAAAATACACTCCAGCCCTATGAGTGCAAAATCTAAACAATTCCTTTTTCTAGAATCAAAGTATATTTAATTTCTACCTTCAGGACTTCTATAATCAGTTAGAAGAATCTCATGATAGACTCTTGTGATTAAGTGAGTCCCCTGAACTAAATTATTTCTTTCCTAATAGCAGGGCCAAAGAAGCCTACTTCTGAATTACTATTTATGCGAGGGCTATGGATACCCAACTTCCAACTTGGTTCTGGAGGATCATAACAAGTGACTCCTTCCTTCTAACAGATGAGACTTTCTTATCCTACCTACAGGCTTGATACAATAGAGAGGTCCCTGGCTGATGTCACAGCTGGGTGAGGACCACAAAAACCGCACATTATTTCCATAGAAAACTTCAACAATAGCTGAACACATGTTACTTAATAATTCAGAGATACTCCTCACACAAAATGTTGTAAGTCTTTTTATGATAAAGTGCACTGAGTATGTGTTTTATTGCTTGAATGGGTACTTGCTCACATTTAACACATGCTAAGTATAACGTGTGGCATGGCACTTAGTAGCACTAAGTAATCCCTTTATGAAATTGATGATGGGAAAAACAAACATGGCAACCAATGAGAAAATAGAGAAAATAAGGATTGGCAGCAATATTGAATGACTGGATTAGTATTTTCTTGCAAATAAGATTATAGAAAGCAATTTTCCTAAGTGTCCTAATCTTTCTTCAGGAATTTGTCACAACCTGAGGAAATGGAAGTTAGAAATCTAGAAAATCATTCAACAAAACTTAACAGAGCATTAGGTACCAAAACCACACCTTACATAGAGCATTTAGCATTTCATAACTGGACAAAGAGGCAAGGTGAAATTATGGTGTTGTTTTTGACAAAGCTCATTTGGAGATATCCTAGAGAAAATGCTATGAAACAGATTGGTTTGTGGTATTAATAATGAAATAATTCAAAGACAATTACAGGCAGTTTACGGCCCAACAGAATAAAATTAGCAACATTTATAGGAGCAGCAATAATTGGTACTTAGAACTGCAGGACAATCAACAGCCATGGCAAACAAAATGCAAATGTAGTTGTAAGAGATTCATATCCTTAAGGGGGATATTCATGTTGGAGGAACTCAACTTGCATCAGTTTGTATCTTTTAAAGGGTCTGGCATCATAATGCTTCAAAACTGAACCTTGAATTAGAAAATGGAAAGGTGACTATCAACATGAAAAGCCATGCAGAATAGACATCAAACCACCAGAAGAAAAGACAGAAAACATAGAGGAGGAGATACTTAACATAATCTGTCTTAAAAGGGAAGAGAGAGATCTAACCATGGAAGCAGAATTAAATAATCAGTCATTACATATAGGAGGGTTCAGATATTATAATCAATACACATTCTTTTCAGCAGCACAATACCTGGTGGATTCAGATGTAAACCTATGTATTTATACATGAGAACGCATTTGGTCAGCACAGCCTCTGCGATTGGAAAGAATCCTGCGGAGATCCTGTACTGTGTAGCCCAGGCGCTTTGTGGCCTAGGGGTTGTGTCAAAGCTGGACAGCCGCTGAATAGGCCATGACTCACTAAAATGCACCTGTGGGGGCACATTTCTCACAAGAAAACCATTCTCTCTCCAAACTCTCAGTCCTGATCCTCAAAGGAAACCTACAAAACACTTCCCAGAGATAAGCCTATGAACCCCACTTCATCAACCTCCTGGATACTAAAAATCATGGACTAAATATAGACATTGGATTTATGACACATTATAACCTGCCTGACATCTGGCTCTCCAGGTATCTCTCCACTTTCATTCCCCTTCTCTCTCTCCCCCGCCCCCCACCCCAGCCTGTCTCTCATCCATTGACTCCTCAATCTACATTTTCACTGACTACCTGTCTTGAATGCATACCAGCCCAGCCGCTGGCTTCTTTACTTTTCATTCCAGCCAGGAAGAGCACACACCAACTGCAGAAACTTCCTTAGCTTGACAAAGGGTTTTTGAACCCGAAAGCTTGCTTAAAAATTGTTTTCCAACTATTTAAGTTGGTCTAATAAAAGATATCAGATTCACCCAAAGAACCGTGTCTGTCTCAGTTTTAGGCATATTTATGCATATTAAGTTACTACCACAGGCTTCTTCCAAATGTTTCTGCCTTTTTATAGCCATTGCAACAACTCCTGAGGAAAGACAACCCAGTATTCAGGAAAGAGGTCAGAGTTTTCCAGAAGTTTAAAGAGCTACCCAAAGCCTCATATCATGCAATGCTTTATCATATGCCTTTATAAAATGAGAGTGATCAAAGAACAGCCAGGTCATTGAAGGTGAATGAGGTTACTCCCAGTCAAAAAATAAAAAAAACCCCAATATGACTTAGTTTTGGAACAACAACAACAAAAAACTATCAACCGTTGTAACCTTTTACCACTTCTAGGATTCTTCAATAGTAATGCAGATGTACAAGTCATGGCAGATACCCACTTTGGTTTTTGATCTTACCCTTATACTAGTAGAATAACTATGCTTGCCAGGATTTGATTTTTATTGGTAAACATTGATAAATGTTGATTTCAGGTTACACTCTCAGACTGATGAAAAACATTTCCATTGTTAATAATCAAAATTTATAGAAAAGGAACATAAGAAAAATGATGGTTGATGTTGAACTGTACTGACTGTAGTTTGGACTGAAACTCTCAGAAACCCTGGGGGTTGGGAATAAAGGAAGAGGAAGTGAAAAGCAGACAAGGGAGCTACAGACACGTGGAGCCAGGACTGATGGCAGGTGGGCCTCTTAGCTGGTGGCAGTCCTACAGTATTATGCTTGTCATTAATAAATTATCTATATACCTAAATTCATGCAATCCTGAAAATTTAAAATCAATAAAAATCTAAATAAATGCTTAAAAATAATCATTGATATCATCCATCAAAATTATATTAAAAAATAGCCTAAGAATAACCTATGAGGCAGAGCATTTTTAATACAAATGCCCTCAGTCAGCAGTACAAAAATAGTCTGGTTCTATGGAGTTTATAGAAGAGATTATGGTACAATGACTAGCAACTAGTAAAGGTGTCCCAGAAATGTAAAGAGACTAGACAGGAATTCTGTTCTGTCCAGGTGCAGCACATACTTCAGGGTAGCCAAAACACTATAAAGAAAAAGACTTTGTCTAAATAAAGTGAGCACTGAAGAACTCAGAACCACGGGGAAAAAAGACTGTTACTTCTCTACAAGCAAGAAATCAAGTCTTGGCAGAATTCGGTGGCATTTCTCTCATGAAAACCATGGCTTGAGCTATGTATGTTGATCAATAATAAATGGATGGCATTATTGTCAAATACACCAGTGGCACTGGCAGCCCTTCATTGCTGAGACTGACGGTAATGCCTATGGTTTCTACATACATATATACTTTGTAGGCCCATACCTGGACCTTCAGAGTTGTTGAATGACCCAGATGGCTGCTACATGCAGCCTCCAATTCTGGTCTATATAGAATTGCTCAATGGAAAATTGCTGTGGGAAGCAAGTTTCCTTCACAGTTGCTACAAAGAAGTGCTGCTCCATAAGAGACAGAGTTGTCCCTAATTAAAAACAAAACAAAACAAAAAACCCAAAAAACAACCTACAACCTGTTTATTAGCATAGTAAAGTAAAGCAGTGAAGTAATTAGGATAAAGCTAACTGGAGGTCTAAATCACTGCTCCAGCACAGACCAAGCTTTAAATAAGACAGCTCAGTTACTAGCAACCATCTAGCCACAGCAGCAGGGAGCTCAGAGATAGACTAATTTACCTTGTCAATAAGTCACTTCTGTGGCAGGAGCATAGACATGTGCAGGGTTATCAAAAGTGTTATGTCAGAGGCTGTCAAATTGTGGTCTGTGGACCACCACTGGTCCATGAGCTCTATTACAGTGGTCCGCAGAAAGGTTGCAGAACAATTGAGAATATCTGTACTTGTCAGGTAAGACTACTGATATTAGAATGAGTTGTGTGCTTTGATTTGTAGAACAAAAAGTTTATTAAGGGGTCTACTGAGACCCTCAGCAATTTTCAAATGGTTCACAAAAAAAAAAAAGTTTGAGAACCATGGTGTTATGTGATGAAGCCACGTGCCACCCCTTCTTTTTTCCCCTGTTCTATAAAAAGGACTATTTTCCTCATATTCTGTTGCAAGGGCATATCCAGAGGGGTGCAAGAGTGTGGCTACATCCCACTTTGTGACCATGTGGCAAGAGAAATAGCCAGGGACTGTTTTAAATCTCTGAAGGTAAGAATATCCCCCTCCCTTCCCTTTCAGGCTCAAAAGCACATATCCCCTTCCCTCCTTTTTCCTACCTGCTAAAAAGGACTATTTTCCTCATATTCTGTTGCAAGGGCATATCCAGAGGGGTGCAAGAGTGTGGCTACATCCCACTTTGTGACCATGTGGCAAGAGAAATAGCCAGGGACTGTTTTAAATCTCTGAAGGTAAGAATATCCCCCTCCCTTCCCTTTCAGGCTCAAAAGCACATATCCCCTTCCCTCCTTTTTCCTACCTGCTACTAT
>NW_005842388.1:235696-246880 GCF_000455745.1 Alligator sinensis
CCAGTTAAGCTGGTTGGGGGTGCTCATCCTGGGACAGTGGTAGCAGTGGCGGTGGCAGCAGACAGGAGGGTTCCCTCTCCCTGCCTGCCCCCCTAGATACTCCCCTACACTTCTTCCCAGGCTGGCAGATGGGGAAATTCAACCACCAGCCACCACTGCCACTGTCCTGGGTTATACCTAGCCCCATGAAGTCCAGCTGGAGTGGCTCTGGAACTCCCTTCACCTCCAAGATAGTGGGGACTGTGGCAGAGCTAAGTAGTACGGGGAAGGGAGAAGTGAGTGGAAGTGGACATGCCTCTGAGCCGGGACTTTAAAAAAGTCCCCAACTGCTACTCCTGTGGTGCAGACTGCCTATCTCAGTGGCGTTGGGGAAAAAAAAAGGAGAGGAGGCTGGGAGCAGGGGGTGCAGCCACCTCTGCAGTGCTAGTCACTGTTCCTACATTCTCCTTTGCAAAATCCCCAATCCACTTGCATTCTGTTGTGATACAGTTGAATAGAGCAGAAAGTTCCTACCCTACAGTCCCGTGAATAGAGCATTAATTTTTTTGCACTAAGCTTTCCTTCTCTAGAAATGGAAGCTCCTCATCTGGTACTCAGGACACCTAGAGACAGCAAGAGTTAACTTTTATTTCTTTTATTTTTTGCAAAGCAAACTTCTGTTTTGTTATTTGGCTTGGTTGGGTTTTTTTGTTTTTCTTTTCTTGGGGGAGAGGGAGGGGGGTGTTTGGGTTTTTTTGGTCTGAGCGGTAGCCTGGAAGAGATTTCCATGGAAAAACCATACTTCATTTTTAAAGTTGATTTTGCATATTGAGACAAGATGGCCTGGTATGTAACATGAATAGAAATTTAAAGGGGAAGTTTTAGTTTATTTGCCTCATTCTCTGAAATGGCAGTGATGAAAATGCTCATCAGCGCTCTGGATTTGATTTTTGTGAAACTCAAGGAACTGATGAGATTGCAAGCTGGGTGCTGACGCCATTGATCAGATGTCATTCTGCAGCAGGAATAATCTAATTACTTTGGCCCAGAATAGGCCATCCTTACTCCATGAGTAGTCTAACTCAATTTATTATAATTACTTGCACAGTAAACTTCTACTCAATGTGCATAAGAAATACACAGTTTTGCCTTACTAAGCTGATTCACAGCATTTTTCAGACTAAATGGATGCTCTCTCTCACATTTTAAAATCTTCTTAGATATCACACAAAGGGCAGATATTCTGTAACTTTTTTTATGGTGATTTTTAGAAGCCTGCCAACATTGTCATTAGCAGATTCTCCAGTGTGAGTACTCTTGATGTACATACACCGTATTGCCTGACCTTCTAACAGACACTATAAGCATTTCTTTAGCCATGAAAGCATTCTAATATAAAAGAATGCCTGTGTTAAGACAGTCCAAGTGATAAATGAAACACATATTAAACTTTAATTGTAATTAATTAGAGGTATACACGGCAACACTCATGCTCACTACCGTATAAAACTGGATTGGTTTCTATTAACAGTTATCAATGTGCAAGCTATAGATAACAGTACAAATTAATGCAGACAAATGCTAAATACAAAATCAATGAACTTCATCCAAGTCAGTTGAATAATGAAAGGATTTTAATCAGGCGATTGTAGTCAAATGCTGGGTACATGTTGCCCTCTAGTGGAATCCTTTTTACAGTGCACCTTTATATTTATTGGTTTTAGGATTTTTTCAGAGATACTTTAAAGCCTGGAATATATTCATTGTTAAATTTACTATGTAGTCAGTTTCTCAGAGAAGCCACTGCAACTGACATGAATTGAAAAACAAACCTAATTCATTAAAACAAGTGAATATAGAGCTGCCATGGACTAGATCAATGTTAGAATATCCAAGTGTTAAGAAAATGATGGACCTTCAAAATATTACAACCAACTTCTGTTTAACATGAAAGAAGTGTTATTTTTGGGGGAAAGCTGAAGGAAAGAATTTATGTACGTCTTCCCCTACTCTTTTTTTTGGAACTTTGCCAAGGCTAAAAATAACACCTATGCTGACACTCCAAAAATAATTACCTTTAAAATGTATGTTTAACACAGAAAAAATGAGTTAAAATGCATCTTAGATAAACAGAAATTTAAAAGGTCAAAATGAGATAATCAGAAAAAGCAACATTTGCTAGAATGTCCTGCTGTAAAAATAAACTTTCAACACAAGATTTTCCATAATTTTACACAGTGGTGTATTTGAGTTCAATACAAAATCTTTGTTTGTTTTGCTGAGTTACTAATTTAGATAGCAATGTGGTGAAGATGGAAGCATGCTCATTTTAATACTTCATTCATGTCTAAATTCCTATCAATCAACAGATATGACTCCACAATAGAGTTAGGTTTGATTTTAGTCTGTCTGCCTTGTTTGTCATTTCTACCAATATTTTGACTTTCTTGGTTTTAGAACCAAGAGCAAAAATTAAAATTGTTCATGCTACTTGAAATTAGTCTCCTTGTTTTAATTTATTTAATGATGTTTTTAATGAGTACTTTGCATCCCTGAGTTGCATTAATGAGCACTTCATATTTCCAAAAATCAAACCACATGTGTCTTGAGTTGTATTCTTATAAAAATGTGACAACTAAGTCACATCTAAGTTTTCCATGCTTGACAGTGGTGCACCTGCAATGTGCTGTAGTACTATTGCAGGGGTGTGGACACAATTAAAACATTTAAATGCCTTTGAAACATTTTCCAGGGTCAGCTGTACATGTGTACAAGCCCTTAGAAATGGGCCAAAATAAGCTAACGGTTGCCAGGAAAAGCTTAAATATGCCAGAATGAAGGGTAGTTTAAGTACTTGAATTTCTAACCTTAATTATCTTTTAATGAAGGTTTTACCTGTAAACTCCCTCTGCCCCCTCCCCTTTTTTTTTTTACTTAAAATTTGATCAACCAAGCATTTCATGTGGAAAGTTAGAGCTCCTGAATGTGAAACTCCAGAGTGACAACTACTTACTTCTATTACTAGAGCTATCTTGCAGCAGTGGAAAGCTGCTATCATCTACAATGAACTGACAATAAAGGGGAAGAAACACAAACACTCTTTAGTGGGCATGTCTACACGTGCATCTACTAGCAGTAAGCGACTTTTATGCCAGCACACAGACCAGTAACACTGTGTGTGGACTGATTTGGGACTAAAGTTAGTCCCAAATCAGTCCACACAAACAGGGTAACTGAACAGTAAGCCGTCTGCATGTGCCCTACTACACAGTAAGTACTTGGGTGTAAATTTGCTACCAGCATGTTGCAGGTAGCAAGTGTATGCCTAAATTGGTATAAGTCACCATAGTTACTGCACAGTATGGGCACACACATGCAGACACACATGTAGTGATTTTCAGTTACTGCGCAGTAACGGTGCACGCATAGATGTGCCCGGTAGTGAATTTCACAGTTCTTTTCTAGATTAAAGAAGAACTGAGATGCAAGAATAGTGGTTTGAATTCTTAGCTCTGTAATGGATTGTATTCTAGTGGTTGCAGATCCTTTCTCCCAGCTCCCCACAACTCCTATCCCCCATCAGCCCATTCTTCCTCTCTGATACCTAGCTCTTTTCCTCTACTGTTCCATATTGGCCTATCTCCTTCCCCTGCTCACAGATTGTTGTTCTTGCTTCTGTTCACATCTAATCTGCTGTCTCACCCATCTGTATCATCCTTATACATCTCATCCTTTTCTTCATCACCCTTTATCAGAGTCAGCTTGCATGCTCCTTCTACTCCATACTCCACACTATCCTGGTGCCAGAAGGAGGATCACTTGTGCCAGAAGAAGGATTACTGAAAGCACAGAAGAGAACAAGCCTCCTTGCTCAGGTCTTGTACTTACCCCACAGTGAGTTCTAGAAGCCAGGGGCAGGAGAGGCCTGGGATATTGAAAGCGTGGTCACTTTCTGGGGATGGCACTAATGCTAGTCCAGTAAACATAAAGGCACTATGGTGGGGGGGAAGAAGCAGGTTCAAGTGCAGATAGAATCTGCTGAGAAATTAGCAGCCAAAATCTAACAAATTTCTGCAGCAGTCCCAGGTACCATCTTTGTGGACACAAAAATAGTTGCTGCTTCAGTAGCAACTTATCGTGACACCGCTGTCGGCATCACAGCAGCTACACTGCCCCATCCACCACAGTTGCCCAAAGCATGGGGCTACCCTGCTATCACTCCGAGTTTCTGCCAAGCATGTACAAACCAAGTTTCTACAAGGCTGCAATAGTCAAATGCGAATGTCTTTTCAAAGAAATGCAAGAAAGCACATGTCTAACACTAGGGCATAACTCCTTCTGAGATGTTATGTTTTGGTCCTGAAGAATGTATCCAAAAAATTATGAGCAAAACTCATACAATCATGAACAGTACCAACCATGTGAACAGAGAACTGTTGTTCACCAAGTCCCAAAATACTAGAACTAGGGGGTACCTGCTGAAATCAGGTGACAGTTTAAAACTAACAAGATACAGTACTTTTGTACACACTTGTACACACTTGTGGAATACTTGTGTACACTTATACACACTAACAAGATATAGTACTTTTGTACACACTTTTTCCCACACTTGTGGAATTCCTTGCCACAGGTGGATAAAACAGGTAGATAAAACAGGCAAATTAAAAAAGGGACTGCATAAATTCATGGATAATAGATCTATTAATAGCATTGGATATAATGACAGGAGATGTTTCCTGTGGCATCTCTAAACCAATACACAGTGGATGCCAGGGAGGGGACTGAATAGGGGATAGATCATTCTAGCGGTATCAGGTTCAATGCTCCTCCCATACAGCATTCACTTTTATCACTGTTGGAGACAAAGATACTAGGTTAGATGGACCACCCATCTGACCCAGTATGGCCTGGCACTTCTTATGTTCTTATAACAAAAACTCTACACCAAAAACAAAACACGATCTGCATCTAATTTTGTTCTCAGAAACTACTGAACAATAAAAGGAAACATTAAAAAAAAAAAAGAGCCTTAGGTGACTGACTGGTATGGAATATTTAAGCCCAAATGGCTTCTTTTGGGGAAAATCCCTGAAAACAGGCGGTTTCAATGGAAACTTAACTGTTGGCATTTCTTTCTGAATATCCTTTAATATACACATAATGCTTTGATTGTCCTATCATATCCCTCAAATCTTTTAACTAAGCCCCAAGTAATATAAGCTATTGTAAACATATTTTAAAGAGATTTATGCATTTAATCATGCTTATTCAATTAATATGCACATGATATGTTTTCCTCATAAAATCAGGACTAAAAACAGGAATTCCAAATAAGATGTTTACTCAGTTATCAGGGTATTAGAAATGAGAATTAAATATAGCCAAGAGGCAAAGTCAAGGACTTCAAAGACCTTTTCAGAACATATTAGTAGGATTTTTTAAAGGATTTAAAAATGTAATTGGCCTAGAATTCTCACAGGGAAAAAGGCAGCCATGTAGCCAGACAGTGCATTTCCCTTGCTTTAGAAACTCTTTTCAGAGATGTTGGTTGCTTTTAAATTTTATGAGGGGTCTGGCTTTTTTTCTTCTTAGAGTGATTCCATGTCTAGGTAAACGCAGTACAGAGTCAGTATTTGTCTCTTTGATCAAGGGGCTCCTTCCAGCAGTGTACGAAGGTCAGGTGTCCATGTTAATGTTACCAGTGGCCTTTGATATTGTTGAAATGAGGTGTTCCTGATATGCATGTGGGACCTGGCAGAATTGGTACAGTTGTTCTATTCCTCCGTGCCTTCAACTGTTTACATCAGGGAAAAAAGGTTGAACTGAGGTTAGAGAATTAGTTAACACATTTTATCTAACCGTGACCTAATCATGACCTTTCCCCAAATGTGATACTACAAGCTGACATAGCTTTACCTTTATTTAGTTGATTAAATCAACTCCAGGGGCAGAGATCTGAGTGTTTATCTAGTCAGCTACCCTTAGGGCCCTCTCACAAACAGGCTCCCACAAAATTGCCGTATGTCGCCCTAGTTATTCGAAGAATACCATGAGACTGTTTGTTGAGCTTGTCAGCTATCTGAAGCTACCGTGTCATTGCTTTTCCAGCTTCTGGCTATGATTTCTGCTTGGTTTGGAACAGACTATAATCATCTTATACATCTAAATGATGCTGACTGACAAAGAGATGCAACTCAAGACTGCTTCATTTCCCAGGTGAGGTGGTGGTAAAAGTTCATATAGCAGGTAATCCTAACAGTCTTAAAACAACATCCTAGCCTATTCCCAACCCCACCCCAGCTTTATTTATTCATCACTCTTATATTAAATCCTTGAACTCTTTTTCCTTTAGCACCTTTGAAGGGTGCAGCAGCAGACCTTGCTCTCTATTCGTTATATCATGTTCCATTTAATTGGCTAGGCATTGTGCCTTTGTTCAATCCTATATATTGTTCTACACTGTAACCAGTTAGGTTTATAATTAGGGATCTACCTAAATCATGCCAAAAGTGCTGTATGTAGTGACTCCTTTAATCTTGCTTTTTCTGCCATGCATCCTCCCTACTGCTGCTGATTGGCTGAGGGACTATAATGGCCCCGCCACTCGCCGCTTGTCCTTGATCAGCCAGTAGACAAAAATTGTGGTTTTAAATATGCCGTGGTTTTTGCCTCCTGGCTAATCAGTGGTGAGAGGCCCCCTCAGCCAGCCAATGGCACAAAGCCAAAACTGTGGCATATTTAAAACTGTGGGTTTTGCCTCCCAGCTGACCAGGAGCAAGCAGCAGGGCCATTGGGACCCCCCACAAATCAGTGGTAGGTGGGGGTGCAGTGAAACAAGCAAGATTAAAGGACCTGCTGCATAGCATACTTCTGGTCATTTAGGTAGATCCCTATTTATAATACTGACAAACAGAGAAACTCAGCAAGGAATTGGTACCTGAAGAAAAGATGGGACCTCAGACTGCAGCTGGTACATGGTTGCTAGCCCCCCCAAAAGAAGGTGAGGCCTCTGGACTTAATTTACTGTAACACGACACTAGTTTACTGGTTATGAGACCATTGTTGTGTCATACAATAAAAATTCAATTGAGTCTGCTGCTCAAGAACTCCTTGTGTCTCCCTCTTTCCCTCATACTGTCATTTTCTCTGGGAATGGGGGAAGCGGGTTTGTGACAACCTCATCTGTGATGCTCCTTGAATTGGGTTCTGTCTTTTGGTAATATTACAAAAAAGGCTTTATACAGTGTGAGATTATCCCAGATTATCCAGAAAGTGTACCACATCCCTACAACAAGGTCCTTTCCTTCTGCAGGGTCAAGGATAACCTGTGCCTCTGGGCTCAAGCTTATACTGCCCTTTCTCTTCCCCAGTCTAATCAACTGACCTGGCCCTCTTACAGCAGGGGCCAGGTATTGTTACTTATCTCAATCAGTGGTGTCACACACCTCTGCCTGCAAGCTAAGCCCTATGGCCCTTTTTCCTAGGCTGTTCTGTACAGGGTTCCTGCAAGCTGCACTTGCTCTGTTGGCTGTCTCTTGCACTGCTGGGATTATTCATTTACCTAATTATGAGCAGCCTGCTCCTTGCATCTTATTTCCTTGTCTCTCCCAGCTGGCCTCCTGCCCCTACTTTTACTTCTTTCTAGTAGCAGGGGCAAGGGCTTTAAGTTAATTATGAGTATTGGTAGGATAAGTCTTAGTTATCTAAAAGTGATAAAGACCAATTTTAACTCTGTATACTTCAAGCACTCAAATATCTAATTTATTCAGTAAATTTGCACATTCACTTACATATCTGTATGACTTTATACTCAGCCAATCTAAAAAATCCATATTCATGTAGAATTTCAAAGCTGCAGTATGATAAATGAGAGTTTTTGAGTCTAGGGACAAAAAATACACATAAACTGGTATAAGCGATTGGAAACTGGTTCAAATCTGTAACACAACAGAAGTTCAGTGCACATAAACCACTTTCAAAATGGCCAAAACTGGTTTAAGATAAACCTGGATGGATGTAGTATCAGACTTAAATGATTTAGGTTAAAAAGGGGGGCTGTCACTATGGAGCTTTGGGTAAGCATCAACTCCACCCCCTCTGGGTCTTGGGTCTTTCTAGCAACATGACTTCAGCTGTCTTTGCTAGTGATGGCTATACCAGTCTCAGGGAGAATGCCCTCAAAGGGCGATTCCTGTCTGGAGTCTCTCTGGACTCTTAAAGCTCTCCTTCTTTAAAATAAAAAAAAAAAGAAGTGGGGCAGCCAACTGCTAGCCCAGGTCACTGTGAGCACTGACCTCCCACTGACATCCATATAATTAGCTCCCACAGCCCTTGTGTGCCTCTTAAAAGAAGAAATTCAGGAGGGAGGCCTAGCAACAGATATTGTCAGTGACAAAGACTTGGCTTCCCTTGGCCCTTTACATTCAGTCTTTTAAGGCATGAATCAAGAAATATTCACAAACAGGCCACTAAACTTTTGAATCTACATGCCCAATGAGGGTGTGCCAATTTTAGAATATGTACAGTAGATCAAAAGATCAACCATGCATATAAGCAGGGCTCTGCTACAAATTATTATACTGTAACATAGGATCAAAACTGCTGAAGTCAGTGGCATTACCCCTGACTTTCAGTGGTGCAAATGGAGATTGTGTCAGGAAATCCAGTTCCTGGATTTGTTCATGTTCTCATACTTATCCAGCACTTTACATCTTTAAAATGCTTTTTTCAACCATATTGGACAAAAATATTACTTTAGTTTGTCACATCAATGAGGAACTACAAACAAAACTTAAAATGCAACTCCCTTTTTACAAAAATAATGATATATATACCACAACCTCAAACACCACAAGCATACTCCTTTTGAGAAACAAATCAAAGCCATTCCTTGTAGATACACTACTTACACAGCTGTGCTGAACACCTTAAGGTTCATGATCAATGTTTCATATTCTGATAAATTTAGAATAACACCTGTTTTACTTTACAGAGTGCAGATGGAGACAGCTCCTAGTTCAATACAGCTTCCAAGGTCTGCCATTCTCTCTAAAAGCCTTTAAATCATAAAAATGCTTTAAAGCATTTTAAGTGCAAGCTTTTGTGCTTGTCATGGAAGAACAAAGAAAAATCTAGAACATAAGAGCTGTATTCCCCTAAAATGACAAAGGAATACTTTCTGTTATCTACTTGGAAAGGCACACCAAAGATGCATTACATTACACTCCATCATTTACTGTTGAAAGCACACAGCCTTCCTTCATGGATACTTTGTTATTTATAGCACCCAGAAATCAGGAAAAAAAAAATCACTCAATGCATTTCATGGACATAAGAAAATGGCAGGCAATAACATTTGCACTACTATTGTCCCTTTGCACCATTTCATCTTAAATGAGATTTGTGTGTTACATGATTCTCTGCTGGATCTCTATAAAATGGTGAGTTTCACACTTTTGTGTTGCCTCTTTGTAATTAAAGTCAATTTAAATCCTATGATTAATTTATTTTTGGATGAAAAATTCCCACTTTGCATAAACACCTTGGGATTAAATTGTCCATCAAAATTATGTAAAAGAAATACACTTTGTGGAAATTACACTGCTTTTCAATAACATTTTATAGCTTCTCACTTAATGTCACATTAGAAACTGTTGCTTACAGGAGAGTTGTGATCTGTTATTATATAATATTAAAAACCACCATACCTGTTAATGTTGACAGTGTTTAACATTAGTCTGCAAACTCATGGTTTCCACATTATATATATATATATATATATATATATGTGTATATGTGGAAAGAAAGACAGGGCTTGGTTAAAAACCCAGTGAAATAATTTATTTTAATGGAATTTTGGATTATGTTATTGCCCTTTTGATGCAGTTGAGAAAGAAAACCTGGGTAATGAAAGTAAACACTCTCCCTTAATCAAGGGATATGATCTCTCCCATTTCCTCTGACCATACCCTCCAAAATGAGCAGCACAATTAAATGTTGTTAAACCTTAACAAAGCTTCAATGTAAGCTGATTAAGCTGATGGACTCCATCAGCTAATAAACAGCTGTAGAAATAAGAGGAAGGGTGGCTGTGCCTTAAGGAAGCGATCCTTCCGGCACAGATGGAAATTATCCTGATGTGGGGGAAAAGAGGGAAAAGGCCAAGAGGCTTCCTTGGCTAACCAGAGAAATCCAGAGCAGCCTAAGGGCAAAAAGGGGGCATATAAGCAATGGAAACAGGGAGCAATTACTAAAGAGGAGCATGCCTCCTCAGCTTGCAGTTGTAGGGAGGCAGTTAGAAAGGCCAAAACTACCATGGAGCTGAGGATGGCATCCCAAGTTAAGCTTAACAAAAAGTTATTTTTCAGATATATAGGGAGTAAAAGGAAGGCCCAGGGTGGTATACAATCACTACTGAATGGGCAAAAGCAATCGGTGATAGACAGGGGGGACAAGGCTGAACTCCTCAATTAGTTCTTTGCCTCAGCGTTTCTAAATGAAGGGCAAGACAAGTCTCACAATGGGATCACAGAGAGACAACAGCAGGGTGCCAGACTACCAAGCATTGACCCTGAGATAATGCAGAGTCACTTGGAAGGACTGGATGTGTTTAAGTCGGCAGGCCTGAATGAGCTCCATCCGAGGGTACTGAAGGCACTGGCTGATGTCATTGCACAGCCACTGGTGGGAATATTTGAGCACTTGTGGCACACGGGCCAGGTCCCAGAGGACTGGAAAAGGGCCAATGTGGTCCCTATTTTCAAGAAGGGGAGGAAGAAGGATCCAGGCAACTATAGGCCAGTCAGTCTCATCTCCATCTTGGTAAAGTCTTTGAAAAGATCATTAAGTCTCATACAAAAGAGTAAAGTATACTCTGTCCAAGTTTGTGGGTGATACAAAACTGTGGGGAGAAATAGACACACCAGAGTGCAGGGAACAACTGCAGGCATACCTGGACAGGTTGGACAAATGGGCAGAAAACAACAGAATGTGATTTAACAAGAAGAAATGCAAAGTACTACACTTAGGGAGGAAAAATGACCAGCACACTTACTGCCTAGAAAATGACCTGCTCGGCAGCACAGAAGCAGAAAGGGATCTCGGAGTCCTAGTGGACTCCAAGATGAACATGAGTCATCAGTGTGACAAAGTCATCAGCAAAGCTAACTGCACTTTATCATGCATCAGCAGATGCATGACAAA
>NW_005842388.1:246918-252395 GCF_000455745.1 Alligator sinensis
GCAGTTGGAGTACTGCGTGCAGTTTTGGGCGCCGCACTTCAAGAGGGATGTGGATAACCTGGAGAGAAGGGCCACTCATATGGTTAAGGTCTTGCAGGCCCTACGAGGAGAGACTAGGGCACCTGGACCTCTTCAGCCTCCATAAGAGAAGGTTGAGAGGTGACCTTGTGGCTGCCTATAAAGTCATCATGGGGGCGCAGAAGGGAATTGGTGAGGCTCTACTCATCAAGACGCCCCTGGGAGTTATAAGAAATAATGGCCATAACCTAGCAGAGAGCAGATTTAGACTGGACATTAGGAGGAACTTCTTCACAGTTAGAGTGGCCAAGGTCTGGAACGGGCTCCCAAGGGAGGTGGTGCTCTCCCCTACCCTGGGGGTCTTCAAGAGGAGGTTAGATAGGCATCTGGCTAGGGTCATCTGAACCCAGCACTCTTTACTGCCTATGCAGGGGGTCGGACTCAATCTACTGAGGTCCCTTCCTACCCTAACATCTATGAATCAATGAATCTATAAATGTTTTCTGTATTTTAAAAGCACCTCTTCTCTTCTTGCTTCACTTTTATCCCATCCAATATGACATGTACATTCATTAGGAGAGATTAAATCATAGTAGCCTGCAGTACCCCACCCTGCAGACAAGGTAGTATAAAACTTAAGTAGCCTGTGGACATCATGAACATTGAGAGTTCAGCTACATATACTGAGATATAAATAAATTCTGTGAATGATACATTATTCAAATTGTATGTATTCGTAACAATTTATTTTAACACGTGGATCTAAAACTTGGACTCACTCTTTGCGGAGATTACCATTTTTTCCCTGTTCTGACTGCCACTGCCCTTTCCTCACATCTGTCAATGGCTGTGGATGCTGTATCACCTTCAACACTGTTGTGGTGCAAGCATTTTTTCTGCATCCCTGAAGCATGAAGCAGCTTTGTCTCATTGCTCCAATGTTTAACTTTCCTGAGCAATGCTTCAGCCCACCAAACACTGTGATATAACATTCTGCTCTACCAATTAATTTAGATTTTTATATTAGTCTGACTGAAATGTTCTTGCAATGTTACAGTTGTATTATTTTAGACTTCTAATAAAAGATAATATATCTACTTAAACATTCCCTGTTATTTATTTGTAGATCTTTGGCTTTTGATATACATGCCTGATCTTCTATTATTTTAAAGAAATGTAATTCCTTTAATAAATTGCAGTGGATTTTTTCATTTATAAAAGACAATGCAGACAATTCATGGAAGGAGACAACTGCACACACATTATAGTGTTATTAGTTGAGAAAAAGGAAAAAAAAACCCCAAGAACAAACAAACAAATACACAAAAAAACCCTGGGCAACAAAACGCCACAAAACTCAGGCTATAGTTCTAATGCCAGAAGCCTGTAAATTACCATCATCCACACTACAGGGTTCCACCACACTTTATCTGATTATAATGAAGTAGCAGTATGAACTGGTGAATGGAGCATTAGAGTGAGGATGTTACAAATTCTGACAAGGTTTACAAAGACAGAAATATGAATTATGGGTGAAATCTTGGCTCTGATGAAATCAATGGCAAAACTTGCACTGACTTTAGCTAAAATTTCAATGGGCTAGTCTCATAGGAAAAATTAAGAAAAATAAAGAAAAAATAATAATTTCCTGGAGAAGATATTTGCAAATAATTCTCACATGCTCACACCTTACTATTCCATAAACATCTTCAGCATAGCAGCCATAAATATTTTCTTAAATTTGCCTGGAAATTTGTCTAGATTATTTCACATTTATTGCCTACAATGTTTCTTTTATAACAACATTTTGAAATATATTCCTTGTCTGTGATCTGTTACTATGTTCCTGCCCCCTATTAAGTAAAAGAGAATAAAAACCAATCATATAGTTACTACTGTAGCATATTTTTAGAATTCATTTTTGTTTTCCTTTCTTTTTATTCCCTTTCTTTCTTTAAGAACAGCATAAACAGGACAAATCAGTCAGACAGCATGAGTTAAGAATTACTCCAATGTGGAGAAACTCTCATGCACGAGGTAGCCCATGCCAGTCTTCCACCTGTCCCTGGGATGTGTGAATTATTTTGGCTTAGATTTCCTAAAACAATTTGCTCCTAGGGCTTTCTAGAAAAAAATAGCCAAATTTAAGCCAGAAAGAAAATAGTTTGGAAGTGGGGGTGGCTGGGGGGGAAGGGAAGGGAAGGGAAGAGAAACCCTGTAAACAATGATATAATAAGAATCCTTGTGAATGACAAAGCTTGCAAAAACTTAGTGCCGCATTTCCTTTGAAATAATAACTAATTTAAGATATGATCCTGTAAGGCTGAACTGAATTAAACACTTCCTAGGGTGTGCTGTATGCTCTCAATTCCAGTGATTTTAGGATTATACCAGTAACAGGAAATTATAATCTAAAGTCCCTGACAGATATTAAAATAAGGGCTCAATGGGACCTGATGTGGGATCCCAACAGTCACACTTCCTGCCATGCCACACATGCATGGCAGTACGTGCAATTGTGGGATTCTGCATCAGATCCCATCGTACCATATTGCCCATATAGGGAGAATCTGATTCTGGGCTACTTGAATACTGGCAAGTAACAAGATTGTCTCCCTGTGCTAGGAGCCCTGGTCAGGTGCTCACAGCCAAAGAAGTGTGCCATGCCCTGTGGCTGTGAGCTCCAGTCAGATGGTAGGAGTTCCCAGATGGGGAGAATACGATGCAATCCCCAGCAGGGTGCCCAATCAGCTAAGGGGCATCCCCAGCTTTGGACCACACAAGAGTCTTGAAAGGCCCCTGTGTGCTTCAGAAGCTGGGCACGGGCCACACATCAGTGAATGACATGATAAGAACCAGCCAAGAAGTTAATTACGCATATTTTCCGTAATATCTTTGTGGCTTATTCCTCATTTTTTCATGCCATTGATTGACTGAATGTCTGGCCAGATCGCTACCTAAGCCATGGTTAACCACTTCATCAAATCTTAAGAGTCAGTGGCCTGAGCCTAAGACTACAAGGAGGAAAACCATAGAATCATAGAAAAATAGGGCTACAAAAGTCCTGAAGAGGTCATCAAATCCAATTCCCTCTTTAAGGCAGATCATCTCTGTCTAAACTGTCCCAGAGAGCTGTTTCTAATCTGTACTTAAAAGCTTCCAGTGACTCCATTTTATATAGACAAAGACTACTGATAATCTATTCCAGTATTTAATTACCCTCACAATTCTTCCTAATATCTATTCAAAATCTCTATGGTTGCAATTTAAGTCTGCTACTTCTTATCACGTTCTCCTTTGAAGGATACAAACAATCAGTGTTCAACTGTTTTTTCTTTCTTTCTTTCTTTTTTTAAGAGAAATATAAAATTTCTGAATGCAGTAAGAAAACCAAATATCTAAGGTACAAATAGACAGTTACGGAAAAAAGTCCTCTGAAGAGCAGAATTGAATAGAAACAAGTTTATTTATATTAGGTACCATGAATCAACTCTAACCTGACCTTCACATAGAATATTTAATGTCTAACAGCAGAATTGGGTTGAACATCAAAATCTCATTTCTGATTACTGATCTGTGAAATTCTGGTAGACAGTAGAAGAGCTTTGCAGAAGATAACAAATATCCCAAAAAGAAATATCAGCCAATAAACCAAACATGTTATTTAATGAAGCATAAGAAACAATTTTTTATCTTTTCTGACTGATCAATGGATCTGCAGACCTATGTTTCAGAGGATGCTATTAATAACTGGGGAGCACTGATCTTTGCTGAGGCTAGCATACACAGGGTTCATGTACTTGCTAGAGAAGGCAATAGCTCTTGTAAGAGAACAATTCATGGCAAGGAATTTCTGTTAAAACTATATTTCCCCAATTTTCTGATTTTATGAAATACCGTTTCATGCTGCTGTTGTTACATTATTCCATCAGCAGCAATCATTCTCCATTTACATACTTGAGTTTACTCTTTTCCTTGTTCTATACTGTATCTGCCTGTTGCTTCAGGACTCAAGCTGTTTGGGGCACGGAACAAGCTCGTTAGTGTGGAGTACAATGTGCACATAAAGCACTGTCAGTACAGGGTTTTTTTATAATATATGGTGTATATACTTCTAGCAAAGTTGTGCTGTAGCAATATTTTGTGTGGTCACATGCCAAATCTCTAATAACAACTTTAACAAACTTGTTAATACTACGGGTTGACTCAGACAATGTTATAATCACAGCAACATGTTCATTATTAGTATGTGTATGGTATTAGCTATTCTACTAGTCGGCATCACCATTATTGAAATATATACATTCAACATACTGATTCCCAGATCCAGAAAAAAATATTGAGAGAGTGGGGGAAGATTTCTAAATGTGTCTTCTTTTTATCTTACTTGAGAGAATGATGCTTATCATACAAATAGCAAAAAAAAAAGCCCAGGAAATTGTTTGACAGCAAACGTGCAAACCTATGTTATTTTAGTATTACTGAGATGTTCACCACAAAACCTTTAAATCTAGTGCAATATGGATGTGACCCTGGCCATGACACTACCCACATCCTCACCTGAACAGTGGGATCCTGAGGTACCTGGTAGCAGGTGGCCCTGCCTAGCTCCCTTGGTAGCTGCTGCAGGGTGCTCAAGTGGAGACCCTCCCCTTACAATCAAACAACCTTGCAGACTAGTATAAAACTATTTACAGGATTTAATTATTTACAAGGTAACATATAACCAATACAGTAAAGCATATGTTACACCACATGACCTGGTGATGGTGTCTTAAGGGTTGATGCTTCTTGGATACACATTACAGTAGGAGAAGGTATACAAATTACTCACAATAAATAAGTAACCAATACAAAAATACATTGATATTCCAACTAATAAACCATAAGAACTTATTTACACAGTCTATAATTTGTACACTGTGTACTGAGGACCCTGTGTGCACTGCCCCTGGCACGGTGTCTCAGAAAGCAGGCCTGGTCTGTGTCCCTGCAACAGGCTGCATTCCTCTCACAAGCTCCTGGGGTCTCAGTGCAGCAGGCGGTGGCTCCTCCCCTGCAGTGCCTGCAAGACAGCTTATGCCTGCCCAGACTGCCATCCCCTGGCACAGCAGGAAGCAGTGTCTGGACTGCAGGTTGTAACAGTGTCCCCTGCCCAGCACAGCCTCAGAGCACCTAGCAAATGCAACTCCCCACTGGGCCCTGCCTGTCCTGGGGCTTCTGGTGGCTGGAGCAGTCCCTGCCTCTCTAGCCCAGGGCTCCCTCCAGCACCCTGAGCTTGCCTCTCTCCAGTGCCTTCTCACTCAAACCAGGGCAGTTTCCAGCCATCTCCCCCTGGTCCTGTGTCCCACTTCCCTGCTGTGCTCACCACTGGTGACATGTAGTGCACAGGAATGCACGTGCATCCCCTGAGAGCCCTGGTGCAACTTCTGACAGGCTGTGCTCCCCACTTAGGTGAT
>NW_005842388.1:252405-277355 GCF_000455745.1 Alligator sinensis
AATGCTGGTGCCCACCCTGCGAGTGCCAGCCAGGGAGTGGGAGCACTATATGTAGTGTCGTGGTTGCTTCCCGGTCTGTGAGTTTTGCCGTGGTCAGCGAGATTGGCCACGGTGGGACCCCCTCCCACTTGCTGACTGGTCGCTGGGGGGGCACATGTCCTCCCTAAGGTGGCACCAGTTGCCCCTGGTGCTTACCCAGCCACACAGGGGCTTGCAGGAGGCTCTTCCCAGACTCAGAGTCTCCTGATAGGCAGCGCCTTTCTTTTGCCTGCCCAGGCAGGGCTCCTAGGGGAAGGGCAGGAGACTGGACACAGTATCTCTCTTCAGTGTAGCCACTTGCTGCTACTTCTGCAAGGCTCTGACAGGGGCTCTCAGAGGGGCAGCCATGGGGAGATACTTTTCCTGGTCTCCAGCCCATCTCTCAACCCCTCTCTCTCTCACCTTTGTTCTCTTCCCCTGGAAAACTGCTCCCCTCTTTTAAGCAAGCCTCTCAGCCAATCCCAGGCCAGGACTCTTCCTAGGCTTTTTCTAATGTTTCTCCTTCAAACTCTGCTGGGGTTACATCACCCCTCCTGCTTCAAAGATAACTGCCTCCAAAGCAGCTTCACTCGCCCTCAGGGTAAATGGTGTCCTTGGTCAGACAAACTTTGTCTCTTGACACTCTGTCCTTTGCAGGGCAGCCCTTCCTCTTCCTTCAGGTGGGCCCATTTTTAATGGTGCTACACAGATATTGCAAATAACTTGTCGATGCCTTTTTACTGTTCTGTACTAGAATACCTCTGTTTTTAAATGAATGTATAGGTTTCCTTCGCTTTATGCTGTACATACAGTCCTGGAAAACAGCACTGTCACAGAGCACTTAGGTGCCCTGCTCCTTTAAAGAGTGGAAACTGCTAGGGCAAGAGCCCTAGCAGTGAGTGGGGAGCCCCCAGCTGCTGGGTACCAGGGCAGCTAGAATGAGCTAGTGGCCCACACCTGCCAGTGGTCAGCTGACTGGAAGGGGCAGGGCCCAGCTCATATATAAACCCCAGATCTGGGGCCAGGAAGGCAATTTCCTGCTGGCAGCCAAGGGGGAAGGAGCTCTCCCAGAGCAAACAAAGGGGAGAGGCTTGACTGCAGGAGCAGCTTCTGACACTGTTGGGGGACACAGTATTCCCCTGTATGGTTTGAATGATGTTGTAGCCAGACAGCTTGAATTTATGTTGCAGCCCAGGGGCTTGTGTTTTGTTTATTGCTGTATAAGACCGGTGGTTTGGGTGAGGCTACTGGGGGATAGAGGAGGCCTCATAAGGGACCCATGGCAGCCTGGGGACCACAGCGCCAGCAAGGGCGCAGCACTTTGCAGAGCTGTGGAGATCCCAGGGAGGACCAGGGTTCCAAATTATAACAAGGCCCAGACCAAACAACGTCCGTTCCATCTGTGAGGCTTGGGGCATGGTAAAGGGGTGGTTGGAGCCACGCATAGCCCATAAGGCTAGGGTGCCCTGAAACACCCATTATGACATCCATCTTCAAGCAGGATACACCAGGGGTCTGGGGACCCACAGGGTCCTGAGAACCAATCTCAACCATGTCCAAGAGGACTTAGAGGCAGCCTCCCTATCAATCATTCAATCAAAGACGGGGCGGGTGAGAATCAAGGGTGTCCATTGGGCCAACTTGGCATGGTAAGGGTGCTTTGGGAAGATCACGGCCATCCTACAGGACCCCATCCCGTGACAAGCACATAACTTGAATTTGCATACAGGGAACCCACTTTACAATGTAACAAATAGGGATATGTTCCAAGACCTCAACTGTACTGACCCTCAGACCCATTTCTACCATTTTTACAAGGCAATTTTGGTACTCACCACCAGCAGACAGTACACACAAGCACAGAGTGGTGGTGAATGTTACCATAATGGAGATAGCGACTACAGAAACATGTGTTGCAGATAATGAGTGAGGAGCACAGATCCAGACAGAAGACTATATTTTGGTGTGCATCACTCCCACAATGCACCACACAAAGCAGCTGACTGTGAGCTTGCACCACACACTGATCAGATAAAAGTGAATTTACCTCACATATAATGAATTTTTGGTATAAAATTGTCATCTCATAAGAGCGAATTTGCACATACAGATGCTGCATAAAGTGAGGGAAACCTGTACATAATAATCAAGATGCATACATACATACATACATACATATTGTTGTTCAGGTTTAAGATGGCAAAGCAGTTGGAAATGCTGAACCACCACCTTAAATGGCTTGTTTTTACCTAATGGCACATATACATTTGTGCAAGGCTTGTTAAAAAAAAAAAACACCACCACAAAAAAACCTAACAGTCTAGAAAAATAAAAAAATATGACAAAATATATTGTCTCATTGCATGAAATATGGTTTTTTAACACAGAATAACTACAACAGTTTTATTAACTTGTAGATACATGACAAGTCAACTAAATACACACTAACTTTGATTTAAAAATAGTTAAATTCTGTTGATCTGAAGGGCATTTACTTTGCTCAGTATATACTTTATGAATATTTTTTGAGTATTTTATAAATATTTTCTCATTAAATATTAAATATTTGGGAATTTACCATGCTCAGTAACACCAACATTGTGCAAAACACCTTGGGCCCCAGAACCCATGTAGAGGATGCAAGAATAAGTTATACAAAGCAAGATATGGAATTAGAGCCTATGATAATAGCAGATGAATGATCTTTCAGAGTCCTTGTTCCAACTCTTAAACAAACTATAGTTTCTACTAAAAATGACTGCTTGCATTTCTGGGGTTTAACAATAGAACAGGTGACTTTATCCAATGTAACTACTAAATGCCATGTTCCAGAATTACATATTAGAGTCCCGTGCTACTCTTTACTGGGGACCTCTTGAGCATAGATTTACAACATTTTTTAGAAGTAGGGCATTGGCTGCTCTGGTTTCCTTGCTCTACCTGTAGCAGGTAAGAGTGTTATGTCTATGTTGTGTCAAGGTTGAGGGTAGTCTTCTGTAGAGTTTAGGTTATGGTTGTATGGGATGGTTTGTATAAGGATGATCCTGCCTCAGGCAGGGAGTTGGACTAGATTACCTCTGAAGGTACCTTCTAGCCCTACTTCTTTATGACTATGTTTTAACCAGGAGAATTGCTGCTCTCTTGGTAGAAATTACAAGTATACAAACATTTACTCAATTTCTCCCAGGGGAAAAATGCTCCAATCTCAGCCTGGAAGGTCTCCCTTGTGAGGGTAACTCACAAGAATGAACACTTATACATAAACATGTGGAAGTAATAAAAGAAAGTCCAGTGTTCTTGTGTCTTCTCCATCTTTGTGATTAGGTTCTAACATGCTTCTGAAGAAAGGTTAAGAGGGCATGAAGCAGGTCAGGCAAAGAGATGACTGTACAAAAAGCAACAATCGACCACCAAATCTCTGTAAATTCCTGCATTTTTAACTTCCTTGGAGAGATTATCTGAGGCAGAGATTGTATTCAGTACAAAGCAGTCTATGAGTACTAGACTTCACCTATGCCATGAAAGAAATCAGGAAGACATGTAGAATTAACAAACGATGCTAAGTGAGAGGCCTTATGTTCATGATAGTCAAACCTCCATAAGCCCTAGTGTTTAGTGTCTATTACTAAAAATTGTGTTATGACTGGAAGTTAAGTCAGGAGTAATTTGTAAGGTGTTTTTCATAGTATTTCATTAGATAATTGAAGAAAGATATAAAAAGATTCCTGAATGGAAAAGGTGGGAACTCAAATATAAAAAATGTGTCTTCAGCGGGCACATCAGTGATTGCTACAGCATGCTATGGTAACATAGTGATCACATGGGTCTACACATGGTCAGCAGCTACATTGTCATAGTGATGTCATAGTATAGTGCACCACTATGGCCAAGTAGTGGTAAAATCTAACCATGCACCATGTGCATGGCGCAGTAACCACCTGTACTGTGCTGTGCCTTAGTACTTCCAAAAGGAAGTACTAAAGCATGGTGCCATAGCAACATTACTGTATGGCAATATGTAGATGCATCCAGTGTATACTATCTTATCATGCATATATACATACTTGGCCCATGGAGAGTGGGGCCACACTAATTGTATGCACCACGCTGAGCGAGGGGACAACAGGGAGATTCTGGATAGGCCCTGTTTGGTGATATTTGCAAGACACTTAAGGCTGGTTAAAACACAGGACTCTTTGGAAATAGGAAAGCAAGGTGCAGCTCAGCTGTGGAAGTAAAAATATGTGTGTGTGTACACACACATACACACACACACAAGATGAAGATTCCCTCCCAATCAGCAGAAGGAAAAAGGCCCCTCACACCCACATTTTTTCAATATACTCTAATAATAGCTCAGTTGAATTTTCTGACTTCAAAGTTAATGTCATTCCATTTTATTTTATGGAGAAAAACTGTAAGCATAAATTGTGTGATATCCAAGTTTACTGGAAGCTCTTAGAATCAGAAAACTGACAATAGTCACCCATGACTATCAGTTTTAATACACATGTCCACCCAGCTAGGTTATCAGAAAGAACAACAGATTTAGAGCTATTCAGCAGCAATACTTCTGTATACCTTCAAGAGACCATTCCTGTAGCTGAATATTGCTGGAATATGGTAGCAGTCCTACCACGGTCTCTATTTCTACCTGTTTGTGATGCATTATCACTGCATAATAGATAGGGCAGCCCAACATTTTAAAGCATCCTGAGATCATTAGATAAAGGCATGGTAGTAGTAATTAGCACAGGGATGGGAAAAATAGCAGATCCAGTCAGCAGCCAGACTTCATTTCCCAGCAACCCCTGCCCACATGGCTGAGGCAGGTCTCCATGGAGACCCCAGCTATAGCTGTGCTGTGATAGAGTAAGGCTGCGGTTGCAATAGAGATTGGTCCCAGCTGTGGTGGCAGGGTGTGTAGCAGGGAAGGGAAGGGGGATGATCTGGAGCCGCTGGGATCTTGTGGCAGGGGCAGCTTGGTTCAGGGCCAGGGCAGAGATGTGATCTACAGCCTGCATGCTCCAGGAAGAGGCACACAGGCAAGCAGATCACAACTCTGCCCTTGCTCCTTGCAGCAGTGACAGCCTGGTCTAGGGCAGGGACACAGCTGTGATCCACTGTCTGCGCACCCCTGTCCAGAGCATGCAGGCTACAGATCATAGCTCTGCCCTGGCCCTGGACCAGGCTGCCCCAGTACAAGATCCCAACAACTCCAAAGGAGCCCCTTCCCTGCCCTGCTATGTGCCCTGCCAGCATGGCTGAGGCTGGTCTCCATGGCAACCCCAGCCTTGCACTATCACAGTGCAGCTGCAGCTGGGGTCTCCATGGAAACTGGCCCCAGCCATGCTGGCAGGGGCTGCTGGGAAATGGAGTTAACTGCCAGCTGGATCCGGCCCATGGGCTGGACTTTGTCCACCCCTGAATTAGCAGGTTTCAGGCTCCTTCCCACTTATTCATCTCTTCACCTGATTAAATTAAATTAAGTAACTTTACCCAGACTATTATGTGTTGCTGATGCTGAAATTACAAAAAATTACCCCAAAGATCTGTGTTGGGACCAGTGCTGTTTAGCATATTCATAAATTACCTGGTAAAGGGGTGAGAAGTAAGGTGGCCAGATAAGTAGATGGCACAAAATTATTCAAAGTTTTAAAGACCAAGGAGGACCATGGGGAACTACAGAAGATCTGGGATGATTGAGTGAATAGGCTATTAATTGGGCAACTGCATTGAGTTTCAGTGTAGGTAAGTGTAAACTGAGGCACCCGGGCAAAAATAACCAAAACTCTATCTACATTATGATCGGCTCTACATTAGCTGTTAGCACAAAGGAAAGAGATCTAGGAGTCATTATGGAGAGTTGCTAAAAACATCAGCTCAGTAGCTGCCAAAAAGGAAAACAAAATGTTAGGGATTATTAAGAAGGGAATTGTAAGCA
This sequence comes from Alligator sinensis, assembly GCF_000455745.1. NCBI lineage: Eukaryota > Metazoa > Chordata > Crocodylia > Alligatoridae > Alligator > Alligator sinensis. The sequence continues at coordinate 258,368 of NW_005842388.1, forward strand.
AAATGGAAAGTATCATCATGCCCTTTTATAAATCCATGGTACATCCACACTTTGAATACAGTGGCTAGTTTTGGTCCTCAAATCTCAGAAAGGAAAAAGTAAAACTAAAGAAGGTACAGAGAATGGCAACAAGGATGATTAGTGGTGTGGAGGGGTTTCCATATGATTTGAGACTTAAGAAGCTAGGCCTATTCAGTTTAGAAGAGATACTGGAGGAGAGACATGATAAGAGTTTGCAAAACGGTGAAGAGAAAGTAAATAGTGATTTACTATCCCTCACAATACAAGCAGCAGAGGTCATAAAATGAAACCCCTTGTACATTGAAAGTTTAAAACTGGCAAAATGACTTTTTTTTTTTTTTTTTACATACAGCGTTTACATAAAGTATGGAACTCATTGTCACAAGATGTTGTGGAAGCTGACAGTTTAGCCAGATTCAAAAAGGAATTGGACAAATTCTTGGAGGAAACATGAATCAGTAGCTATTAATCATGGGAGTTAGGGGGACAGCCTCTGACTCTAGGGGGAAGTCCATGACTTCCTGTACCTTAAATGCTAGAGCCTGCAAGTGAGAGAGGAACTATAGAAAAAACCCCTGGTCACACCCAGTTCACTCTTCCTTTCAGTATCCACTTTCTGCCACTGTGATACAGGATACTGGGCAAGAAGACCTATGGTCTACTCAGTAAATGGCAGTTGTTATGACCCCCAAAAAGAAAAGGAAAAAAAAATATGCAAATTAGGTATTAGAGCACTGTAAACTGTAGGTTTAAAACACAGTCCATATAGCATGCCTTTGTATTTGAATTTATTTCTCCTTTCCCTTTGCTTCTTTTCAATGCAGAACTGTCAGTTTATATTAAAGCTGGGTATTGTACTGCTGGGAAAACACTATCCCTCTGAGGTCAAGCTGCATTTTGGTAATACAATATAATCAATAAGTCACTGCTCTGAGAATGCTAGTGAAGAGAAGAGTTTATCCTAAATTAATAGAGATTTCAGACAGGAAGGAAAGTTAACAGTAGATTAAAGAAGGCAAAAAGAAAGAAGATTACTATGAGAACAGGGAATGAGAAGAAAAAAACCCTAAAAAGAACCAGGTACAGAAATGACCTGTTATGTCCACCTACTCCATCCTTCTGTCGTCTTACAAAGGCAAGATTGCTATATATTTCCCTTCTTTGGAAAATCTCACCTTTTCACTGGCAGATGCAACCTTATTTTTGTCCTGTGCACCTCCATCCCCAAAAGATATATGAACCCAAAGAATAATTCTGAAATGTCTGCACAGGCATAGGCACAGCTCTTTATCATTTGTTCATCATTCCAACAGTTCCTAGCACCTTCCATGCAAAAAAATAAATACATAAAATAAGAGAAGTGTGTAATATCTCTTTGAACTATTAGAGGAACCCTCCTTATGAGATTCCCCATTGAATCACAGAATAACTTTATCAACTATATACTGGCAATTGTGTAATCATGGGATTTGATGGACACCACAATGACCTAAGGGAAAATGGAATCCTCAACAGCAACAATGAGGAATCTATCAGCTCATACTGACAGTCAAATACAGCAATTTCATCCCCAAAAGAGCTATGAATACATACTGGAAATGTTTCATTCACCAGTGAAATACAAGCTTGCAAAGGGGCACACCTGTTTAACAAAGAGCAAGAATGTCACAAAGCATATGAGGGCAAAGACTTAATAATGGCAGGCAGAAGGTAGGGAGAGATAGGGCAAAAAACCGAAATAGTAACACTACACTTGTAAAAAGAACAATGCATAGTGAAATATTTAATGAGAAAGTTTCATTCTAAATTATCTCAGATTTGAGACGTATAAAAGTGATACCTGCATCAGAGAACTAATCATACATAAATTAATAACCAACTCAGAGGATAAGAGGAAACTTACTGAAGCGTGGCATTAAGATGTTTTCTGAAGGTCTTCCCTCCAGACATGCCTCTCTAGCATAAATCTACTCCTCAGACAATGGACACTAACTTCACATTCTGGCGATCCTCTCTGGTGTAGCAACTGTGTGTCCCGGAGAAATGGGAGCACTGGTCACAGATTCAATTAAAGGTTTCATAGGAACCAGCAACAGAGTTATTATACATTTTTGTGTAATAAATGTGGTGCTTATTTCTGGTTTTATCATGCCACTAATTGAATGCATGTGTGACCAGGTCAGTAGTTAAGGCATGATTAACCAGTTAATCATGCTTTAAGTATAATACATGTCAGGGTCCTTTGATTTCTTGATATTTGTTTTCGGCTATGTTTGATCACCTTTTCACTTACCTAATTTATGTGCTTTTTAATTATGATTGGATGCTTGACATTTTTTAATTGACAAATTGACTTCTAAGTGCTCTGGAGGCTGGGAGCACTGGTCAGCTGAGCAGGGGTCCCAGCTGGGTGAGCACAGTGTGGCATGGCAGAAGGCACAACGGTTTGGCTCGCACATGAAATCCTATTGTGCCTTCTTTTTAATGTCTACCAGTGGCCTAAGTGAAATGGCAGTCCAGAAGTGTCTAACAAATACATTTTAAGGAGCATCTAGATCAGTTCTTAGATAGAAAATTAACCAAAAATAAATCTAAAATCTTAACTAAACTGGTAGCTATCAATAATTTACCAGTTCTACTAGTGACAATCACTAACTTCACAAACAAATGTAGTATTAATTAAGCTATACAGAGTTACTTATAGGAGTCAAGAACTGTAGTTTATCATTGATCGTTAGTGCCTCTTATCTCACTTATTTTTTGTGCTTGTTTCTAGAATAGGGAATATTACCTGCTCCAAATAACACATTGTAAATACACGCTTTTTAAGTTTTTCCTTGCATGTGAGTGATTAGCTTTTGGTTTAGCTGAAATTTAATGTTTTAAACACTAGATGGCAGAGTAAGACTGGAATGAAACATTTATGAACTACACATCCAAAACAAACTGATCTGCTTATTTCCTCAACATAAACATTTAAAGGTAACTAAATAACAGGACTGTATTTCATTCTTTATTTCCACAGAATGGCATCAGAGCTAATATGAAAATCATGAGCATATACCCTACCCATTATTTTCCCTAGCATGTATGTGTACTTATTTTTTTTCAACAAACAAAACATGTTTGGAGCTAATTCTCCTGACCTCATACTATGGACATCTTATTTACAGTCTTGTTTTCTGTTCCATAACTTGCATTCATTCCACGAGTAAAAATCTAGTACTGGCATTGTGCATTTGCTATATGTGGATGACTGCAGACTAATGACCTAAAGGATCACATTCTGAAGCCAAATTATATTGACTCTAAGGAGAGTTATGATTAAGTCCAAAAACTGAATATGGATTTCCATAGTGCAGCTCAAATAGGGGATTATAGCTCTTAAGTGTGCCAAAGCAGTTAATCAAGGAAGATGTGAACATTGCAGATCTGCACATGTGAGAATGCACAGGGGGGAAAAAAAATCATTCTTTATCATTGTCCTGAAAGTATGTACACTTTTTTTTTCATTTTACCAAAAGCAACTTGAACTTCAAATAAGAAATTAGTAAATTAGAATGCTGGCTTGACGGGCCAGGTTCACATATAACAAAATGCATGTAAACAAAATAATAAAAGGATTTGCTGGTCTAGGTGCCTTGTGACTTAAGGAAATTCAAGTGATTGTTATTATCAGGGTTGTGTTTATAGATTTTTAGCTCCTAATCCCACAATTAGCTCCTGTATTGCTATGGAACCCCATTAAGTCATTGGAGGACTGGAGTCCAAGGTTTGTAAGACTAGAAAACAATATTCATAGACAGGCAGGACAAAGTGGTATTTTAGAGACTGGTTCAGAGAGGCATAAGCTTTTGTTGGTAACAACCTACTTTGTCAGATGTTGTGAACGTACTGGCAGAAATAAAAAATGCATATACAAGGAAAAGGTACAAGGGGAGAGTTATCAGGGGAATTGTGTAGCTCAATTAAGATGAATGGAGCAGTTAACCTGGGGATACAAGTAATAGAATAAGACTCTATAGTCCCTGTTGAGACCAAAGAAAATACATTTCAGTCTGTGGGTAATTCCTTGTTCTGCAATTTCCTGTTTGAGCAGTGATGTAAGGATAGGTAGCTGAGCTGGGCATGAGCCCTGGACACTGCCTAAGGCAGGGGCAGCGGGTGCTAAGAAAGGAACAAGGGAGAACCCCACATGTCCATCCCTTGTTCCCACCCCTTTTCTTCCCCCCACATCTGCCCCTGGCAGCTCCCCTGCATGCTGCACCTCTGGGTAGCAGTTTGGGAGATGAGAACAGGAAAAGCTGTGTCACAGAAATATGACTGAGTGGAATTCTGGGAAAAGTAGTTTCTACTGTTGGACGGACATGTAACCTCTTTATTTTTGCTACCCACATAGGTGTCAGCAGCAAAAAAAAAAAAAAAGGAGGTGACATGTCCCCCAGCAGCAAAAACATCTCTGGTGACTGCTCCAGCACGATGCACTGCTTCTGTCACCACTCTGCTACCCCCACTGCCTACTGGAGCTGCAACTCTGCAGGGAAGGGGTAGGAGGAAGAGTGGAGGAGGAGACAACTAGTTAACACCTCTCTGTGTTCATTGTAAAGCTGTAAAGGAACATTTTGACCATATTGACATTCTTGGTGTCTATTTTTGTTTCAAAACTGATCTATCCCCATCCAATTTCCAGGTACAGACAGACAAAATGATACAAAGTTAATGAGGGAGGGCGGGGGCTTACCACACATCAGCTGATTTCAGGTAACTTGTTCTCTGTGGCTACTGTATCCTGTTACAAGTGGAAGCTAAACCAGAATAGTTTATCCCTGAATAAATTAATGAGCAAACAGTTCATCTTCTATTTGTTGTGGGATAAAATGGACACACAAAGTTGTTACCATGGAGTAGCACAGTTAGTTCCTCTTTCCCAACTCTATTCCCACTTTTGACTGAATATGGATTGTTTGTCTGTTCAGAAATTTCACTTCTATGGACAAGCAATTTCTGAAAGGATAATATTGTTCATTGCTACTTCTATAACACTACTATTACTATTATGATGTTGTTGTTATAAAGGCTATATGTTTGGTTAAGTATAAACCTTCAGTTCTCTTAGGTCAGGGCTTCTGGGCAGCTGGGGGCCACAGGACCCCTGCCACACACTGCACAGGTTGCACACTGAGCCATGCAAGGCCCTCCCTCATTGCACTATACTGCATAACCCCCCCCCCACCCCTCCACATACCACTCTCACTCCCAACACCACACTGTAACAGTGACTTCTGCTGAACTGCACCAGCATAGATGCCACATGAGGTTCCCGAATCTCTCTGGCCATGGGCTCCCTCAGCCTCACAGGCTGCACTGCTCTGCCTCACTCCCAGTGGTGGGATCAGGCAGAGGAAGCTGGAGGAAGGAGGGAGAACTCAGAGAGACTAGCAGCTGCAACAAGAAGCAAAAGGGGGAGCAGTGCTAAGACCAGGAGCTTGGGGGCTGTAGTTTACCCCTCAGTGGCCCCATGAGGCCCACAGGCCACCAGTCAGAGAACCCTGTTTTGGGTATGGCCACATGAAACTTTACCTCAAAGTAACTCAAGGTGAGAATTTAGAGAATATTCATACTTTGCATAAACTGCACATGTGCATCCTCATACTCTACAACATTTGTGCGATGGTTTATGCAACTGTCATTGAGGGATAAGCATAGTTATTTACACCCTAACAAACTGAGTGTAAATCGTTATCTTTCCTATAAACAAAGAAAAGATCCTGATTTAGTTGCAACTTATATACATTTTGTAGCGGTGCAAGGCCCACTATGCAGGGGCAGTACATAAATTATGTTCTTACATTTGGAAAATATCTAGCCATCTAACTAACAGTAAAAATCATAAAAATGACAAATAAGGCATAACAATTAGAGTATGTTTTCCTACATGACCTGCGTATCTATCAATTGGTTGCTACACAGATAGATACAAAAAGAAATAAACGGATTACAAGTTTCCATGATCATTCATTTTAAAGGAAAGTTTTCTACAAGGTAATTCTCAATATAATCTTTCTCTAGGCAAGTCATTCATTTCAAGCACAATCTCATTCATTCCATGTGTTTACTCAGGTTCGGGCATGGTCCCTCAAAGACTTACCATTGTTGTCCACTACTACAACTCAAACTGTGTGTCAGATTCTGTTATCCTTATTCATGTTGGTTTAATGACATATACCACAAGTAGTCCCATTAAATGTATGAGAAAATTATTTTCCTAACTGTATTTACTTACAAGAGTTTTCTTATCTTGTTTGGAGAGGAAATCTCTTGCCACCAATAGGTTATAGAACTGCCTATCACCAGGGACCACCCAAATTGAGGAGGCAGGCTGATTTTATGGATAGATCACAGGGCTGGCCACCATTTTCATGAGCCTATTGGGGTGGGCCACCCTATGCCTCCGCTTGGCCAAAGGGCCCTGGTGGCCCCACCCCTCACTGTGACTGGTTGAGAGGGCTGTTTGTCATATGGCCCTGTCACTCACCACTGATTGGCTTAGAGGGTGATCTGTCATGTGTCCTTGCCCCTCTACTGATTGGCAGGCAGCCCTCTTAGACAATCAGTGGTGAAGGGTAGGGGCAGCAATCACCTTGGCTTCTCCCCTTCATTCCAGAAGCCCCCAACCTCTTCCCCTTGTGGGCTGCACAGCTGGGTCACAGCAGCCATGAGGACTGCTGGCTTCCGCTAGAGAGCAAGTATTTTATTTTTAGTAATTATTTTCCCACAGATTTCATGGATATTATCTGATTTCACAGATAATGACTGATTTAGCAATTTTTGCAAAATTCATGAAATTATGAATTGAGTAGGTCCCTACCTATGGCTTTCAGCTTTGCTGAAAAAAATTAGGCCCAATTAAACTTCATAAATAAAATCTAAAAATGTAATAAAATCTAGACCTTTTATATCACTCTCAGATAAAACAGAGATGAACAATAGCTCTGTTTTTTGAGTCACATCGATGGTTTCTTACTCTTACTGCTCAACGTGAGGTAGGCTGGCAGGATCTAGAGCAAAGCAACTACCTGTCTTGAATTTGTACCATTTTCTTATAAAGATCTACAACAGAGATTGTGGAGACCTATGGCCCACAGGCCAGATCCATGAAGCCACCACACCCAATTCATGGAGCTGGAGGGCCTCTGTGGCATTTGGCAGCAGGGGCTTTGCCTACACTACAGCCAGGGGACTCGCCTATGCTGTGGCTGGGTCCTAAAGCCAATCCACCACAGACCTGAGCTAGATCATTCTGGCCTGCTGCCAAAAAATGTAGACAACATCTAAACACTGTGGGAGTCCCTATACTTCCAGCATACAAGGTTCATTAGTGGCCTTGCAACAATGTGAAGTGGTAAGACAGGAAAGACAGAGGCCAATGCTTAAAAATATACCTTTAAAGGGTGTCATAGCTATTATTCCTTTGTTTTCTCCCATGAGCTTTAAGATACATTCTCACTGAATCACCCAGAGCAACTCCAAGATCTATACAGCCTGACTACTTCCCTACCATCTTATATGTATTTAGTGTATACATGTGTGTGCCTATGCATATTTTTTACACACATGCACACATATTCACTAAAGCATGCACACACACAAATGTAAAATTAATTGTTTTATGGAGTAATATTTTCCATATAGTATTTTACAATAAAAACAAAATAAAGTTTTTTGTATATGTATGTTTTTTGGCAAAATGCTGTAGGCTAATCAGAACTTAATTCAGAAAAATAAAATGCCCAAGTCACTAGTAACAAAACAAAAATTACTTCAAGATTTCTGTGGGCTACTGTGAATACATAAAATACCATATATATGCCATGGGTTATTTTGAATGCTGACAACACACTGTCTAAAATATGACATACTTAGGCTGAATTAATCTCCCATAATGAAATTCTGAACACTGTGTAGCATGGCTTCTGGATATGTTTCTATCTAAACGCAGAGGGATCTATTTTCATCAGAATACACAGGGGAGTCAAGCACATAACTCCCATTAACAATAATGGGAATTATGTGAGAAAAACCTTCTGTGCATCATGGAGAAAATGGATTTTAAAATCTGTTTTGTCTGTCACAGTTATTATATTTTAATAGCTGAATGCCTCTTGTGAAAACACAAGAACATGTGGCATGTGACCAACTATACTTCCAGTAACTAGATCCCCTTTGCTGCATGGCTTTGATAAAAAGTTACTGATATGAAAGTTAGTCATGCCTCTCCACTACTGACTTCCTCCAACCGGTTACTGTGAAGTAGAAATTAGTTAAACCAGATGGCGAGACCATAGACATGTGGACAGAGCAGAAGCTTGGGAAAATGACTGTAATTGAATTCCTAATAGATCTATGAACACCTTCAAGAGAAATGCATTCAACAGTTTTTAGATTATTTTAAAATGTATAAACCCCTGGTTTTGGGGTTGAATCAGGAGTCCTTGCCAGCATTTGATACAACTAAAGAAAAAACAACTGGTTCACTTTATAGGGCTATAAACAATTGCTATTTTCAGTGTCACAGTTAAACTTAGAAGTTATCCAATAAAAATTCAGGTTCTATTGGGCTAGTTGCTGCTTATATATGTAACCACACAATTATATATGAAAGATAAATATATATTACCACACAAATTAGAATTCCGTTTTAGGTACTTACTCCTACTATATAACCAGTCCCACTTCAGTTAATGGAAATAGGTTGCTACTGACCAGTCTCACTGATGCTTATTTAACCAGTCCCACTTATGAAATAGGTTGCTACTGACCATGAGTCAAGGTGTTAGAATCTGACCCTAAACAGACAAAGTTTTGAAGGAAAAGAAAGCTAGTGTTTCCATGTACAGGGAACTGAAGCACAGAAAGTGTAAATACATTCCTCAAACTTTCACAAAATTGATGGTGGAACTGGGGATTATATTCAGATCTCGAGAACTGTGCTCTAGCATCTTAACCACAAGCCAATCATTATAATTCTGCAAGGTATGGGTGACCATAAGTCCTATTTTAGCTGAGACACTCCCAGATTTCAGAGGCTGGTCCTGGATGGTTGTTGGGAATTATAATGGGGATCCTGGAAATGTAGGGGTACAGAGTGCAGTCATTTGGGAGTTAGTGCAGCACCGAGCACCTTGCAGGCATGCAGAGAGGCACTGCTGTCTGCTCAGCACACAGCCCTGCCCTCACCAACTTGTGAGAAAGTTTGGGGGAGGGCAGTGTCCCAGATTTCCAGGATAATGTCCTGGATTTCCAGGAATTTATAATTGTCAGCCTATGCAAGGGTTCGTAGAGTATGCAGAAGCAGCAGTCCTGCAAAAAATAAAAATAAAAAAATCCCCAAATCATTTTTCTTTCTTACTTACATTTCATCTCAATATGTCAACCTGTTTTTCAATAGACCTCTGAAAATTCTCTCTTTGCTGAGCTACCCTTATTTGTCACCCCTACGCTAAAATATTGGAATGCTTAGCATATTGGTATATAAACCTATATTATAGGCATCTGTGTCATCATCAGTTTAAAAGGAGGAAAATATTCTATATTTCCTATTGCCTCTCCAGAAGAGACTGTAGTTTTCACAACAGAAACATATGTTTATGGTACAACAGCCTGTTACAGGGTTTAATGTTTTGTATACCTAATGAAAGCATAATAGTTTTCTGTAGGAAGGAATTCATTCTCTCATGAAAGGGAGGAGTAATTCACTAAAATCAAAGGATTTACACCGGTGTAAAACTGACATAATCAGGTTCCAGTACTTCTAATCACTACAGAATAACTATTATAAGCAACAGTAGATGTGGGGGTCTATAAAGCAGTTTACCACAGTGATTTTTTATTTTGTTGTATAAAGGGACATGAATACTACCTGTTCCCAGGTAGTATTTGCAAGAATATATTACTCTGCCAATTGGGTGAGTATTGGCAAGAATTCCTAAACACCTTAATGCTCCTCAAGATCTGTATGAGCAAATATTCATATCACATCATAAAAACCTGGAAGTAGCATCCTTGCTGAAAACAAGGACTAAGGCCTTGACTATCCCTAGAATTAGTTGCAATTTAACAAAGCCACAGACTTCTGTGTAATGTAGGCTAATAGAGTTGCAAATTGCACATTGGTGGAGTTTAGCTTGGTTTCAGGTAGAGGTAAGAGGTTTTCCTCATTAATAGCTATACAAAGACTTGTAATCAGGGTGAAACTGAAATGCAGAGAAATCCAAAGAAGGGAATAAAGACAACAAACAAAAACCCAGTTCTCACCACTTTTTCCCCAAAAGCATGCCAAATATAACACTTTATTATAGCAAGGGGAAGGGAATTTGAATTGCTGTTGTGTAGACAGAGTATTTCAGCTGATAGGGCTAAAACAGAACCCTTAGTGAACATTAAAATGTACTTTAAGAGCAGTAGCAGGACCCTGTATCTCTGTACCCTGTGGTTAGTCACTCAACAGAGTTGCAGTAATTCTGAGTTTCCATCACCACTTGCAGATCATTTACCAAGCTATGGACTAACTTAAAAAAAAAAATTACCCGGACACAAAACTGAAGAATAAAAATCTGCAATTGCATTTTCACAGTCTTAAAAGCTACATAAAGTTTAACTGAAAACAAATAATATGTTAATTCATTCATTCACCACTAGGAAGCAGTGTAGCTATTTTTTTAATAATTGCAGAATAATAAATATTCAAGTCAGGCTTAGGAATATGCAAAAATTGGACTTCAAGGCAAAAAAAAAAAAGCCATTTGTCTGATGACTGCATAAACAAGTTGTAGCAGTGAAGACCCCTGCAAGAAGGCAAAACTAGAGAGAATAGATAAACTTTCCAGACTATGTAAAGGAAAGCTTCATAGAAGAAATATTTTCTTCCAAGGGACATAAACTCTTGTAAGTCTTTATGCACCCTAGTGACACATACATAGCCAAACAAAATCAATTATAGGCTCTGTCTGCACTAGCATGTACCTTCCTTAATTATTTTGTTCTGTCATAATTTTGGTATTTCCAATATTTCATTAAGATTATTTAATACAGGTAAAAACCGTGTTGATACAAAGATCAGAAAAATGGACATGTCATCATAAAAGTCAATGGAATACTGCTTAACAGAAGAAATAATGCTTATGGGCACTAGTGCTTAAGAGGTACAGGTGGATGGTCACTGACAAAGGGTAGCCAGCCATGATTTTTCAGGACTAAAAGATTTGTGATAGTGATGTTCTAAGTGGCTGCAACTTCAGCAGAAATTGGGCAGATATAATTGTTAGCATGATCCCATGATCTTATATTTGACTTATAGCCATAGGATCTAGTTCTCTTCTTTCAGTGATGGAGGAGGTCATATTCCACATAGGCATTTCTTTTAGTAAGGATAAGTCTTAAGACTTTTAGATTCTCTTACAATTAAAAAATCATGACAATAAGACTCATTATTTGATATTAAAATAATACTTAGAACTTGCAAAACTGTTCAGAAATTAGTTCACAAATATTAATTAATTCTTAATATTTTGAATATTCTACAAGGTAAGTAGGCTTTTATATTCATTTTATAGGTAGGAGAACCAAGCAGGAAGTACGAAATGACATGTAAAATAGCCATAGAGAAAAATCTGTCAAAGCTAAGGAAATGACTGTCCCTGGCTTCATTCTTTACCAGAAACCACTAGGTGACATCTCTCTCTACCTAATATGTATGTGCGTGTGTGTGCGCATTATGCAATATGTTTAGTTATTATACTAGCAATAATGTGTGTGGCTGTGCGCGCGCGTGCATGTGCACGTGTGCATGTGAGTGTGCGTGCAATACACACACAGGCTAAGTACCAACAGTAAAAAAAGCCAGAGGCTGAATCGATACAGTCTTTTCAGGTTAGTCTAAGCTGCACAGCTTGAACCGATTAACAAATGTACAGACATTTACTTTTGATGTAAGAAATGCAGCCACATGCCTCCCTGCTGGACCGGAGGGGGCATGGCCAGGCACCAGATCAGGGCTAGCACGCTGGGGTGGGGGCCTGTGTCTACGGTAGGAGTGGGGAGGGCAGTGCCTGCCAGGCTTCTGTCCCCAACCCTGCTTGAGGAAAGGGGGGCAGCCACTGCCAAACTGAGAAGTGGGGTGGGGAAAAAGGCAGTGGCACTGAATTCATAAAAGCTTGAACAAGAATAGTCCTTTCTCTGAAGCAAGCATGTATTGAATGCAGCACTTTGCAACCTCAAGCACATGACAGAGAAACCAGAAGCTGTTTCCTAAGCTATGATACAGCCCAGTAAAACACAGTGAGAGCACACACAGCATAGTCTAAATTAATTGGAATGTAATAAACCACAAAGACAAATCCTTGCTTAGGCATTCCAGTCTCCCACTTTTTACAGCTTCTGCTTTATAATGTAAATGTAGTTCACTGCATTCTTTTGTCATGCTAGCTCAAGCTGTCTGGGACCCTCTCCTATTCCCTTAGCTCCATCTCCAGCATATACATGTGATGATTGTGCCAGGTCTTTGCCAACACCTCCCACATCTCAGTCTGGTCCTGCAAGGCTTGGATCTCCACTCAACATGGCCTAGGGGAGCTGAGGGGAATCATACTCCCTCCCCTTCCTCATCCCCTTATCAACTACTTACTTTAGTCTCTGCCACTCTGCCAGAGGTGGGAGGGGATAAAGTCTTCTCCTTAAGAAGGGCCCTATCTTGTCCCTTCCTTGAATTAGTCTTTGAATAGGAAAAAAAACATTCTTCTGGGTAGGTGGGTCAATAACTGAGAAACAATGAAAGCTATTAGCCCCATACTGCAGTCTTGATGGCTCTTGGATTAACATTTTAACAAGGTGTTAAATTAACTTTGCTGTGCAGGCAATGGTTTGACATGCAGCTGTTAAAGAACTGGCAGGGGCAGGCAGGGGGGAAATAAATCCCCTCCCTGCCCCCTTCATCATGGTGGCTGGCGTTTGGCCATGGCCCCACCCCTGCCGCTAGAGCGGTGAGGGGGGCGACCCTGACAGCGACTGCTGTACCATAGCCAGGCAGACCCCAGCTGCCCCTGGCTTTGCTCTGGTTAGGGAGCACAGGGACAGGGTCAGCCCTGCTCTCTGGGGCAGACAGCACAGCCTAGCTCAAGGATGAAAAGCATGCTGGGATGCTGGGGGGTTCTGGCTTAACTTAAACCAATAAAGGGTCTGGGACAGAAGTTCCATAAACTGGTTTGACACAAATCAGTTAGGTCTGATACTAAATACAACCAGGTTTATCTTAAACCAGTTTTGTCCACTTTGAAACTGGTTTATGTCCACTGAGCTCCTGTTCTGTTACAGGTTTAACCTTCACACATTCCCATGGGGAATATGTGTCTGGGGTAGGTAATTTCCTACCCCAGACACATATTTTGTGCATTATCTTTAAGTTAATTAATTCTAAAAGTGTTTCTTTTTAGGACATTGTCACTAGTACTGCAGTACACAATATTACCAAAGAACAGTCAGTTTACATGAATAGTTTGCTCTCTGTGGATGAAAAACCGCCCAGGGTAACATGTTACCCCAGGCATGAATGTGTTTTTCCATATAGGGTAACAACTTACCCCAAAGCCCATTTTAATGCATTGGGGTAACTTGTTATTGCAATACAAATTCTGTATACATTTCTGTGCAATTTATGTTTCGCCACTTTGGGTGGATTTATCTGAAAGGTCAGCATTCATTCACACCTCATTCATGTCCACTTCAGGTATCCATGGTAACTAATAGATGGCCATCTTCCACTTTGCTTTTGCTTTTGATGAGAAGCACACACTAGTTTCCTATGTTCCAAAGAAATCCAAAGTTGTGCTGTTGCTGTCAAGCATGCACCATGGCCTGTCAGTGGATGGAGAGCAAAGAAAGCCACACATCAACCATGACTACAATAAAAATAAGGGTGGGGTGGATAACCCTGACCACTTAGTCCATATGACCACTTGCAGATGCAAAAAATCAACAGATGGCCAATTACACTATTTTTCAATATGCTGAATGTGGCTGCCATTGCCAGCCTCATCATTTGGCTAGGCCACAATGCAAACTGGAAGCAAAGATGACATTTAAGAAGATGGTGCATTTTTTTTCAAGAGCTTGGAGAACAGTTGATAGATGGACAAATAAAAGTAAGAATGATGCATACATGTAATCTAAGTCTATCAAGTCTGGTATGACTGTGCTAAATTACAAATTGCCACAACGCACCCCAGTAGAACTTCTGCAAGCATGAGTGGATGTTGTGCTTTTGTTCAAGGACAGATGATTGCAAAACCTGGAAATGATGCGAAGATTGTAAGCAATTTCCTTGTGTGTACCACAGTACATCACTGCTGCTTTGTGAGGAATGAAATATTTAATTAAAACACTTAGGAAATATTTTTGGAAGTAACCGTTAGTTTGAAAACAGTGTGAACTGCAGACATAGAAAATTGTTCATTCACATTTTGAAACTCTAAAAAAAATTTAAATGTTGTTCATAGTTCTAGTTAAATAATATTTTGGATTCAAATCATCACAAATTCTCTTTCAAACAATCTGTATGTTTAATAAATAGGTTTTGGTACATTTACAGTGTTGTCACCGGTTCTATTTTGTTTAAAAGTTTAAAGTTTGTTTAAAGTTTAAAATATTTCTAAGAAAAAGTTTGATATGGAGGGCTAGTTTTTGCATCATTTGAGACACCTGAACTATCTTCCTTGTGCTCAGATTAATATTATATTTTCTTCTCTAAAGTGTAAACTAAATGGACTTTGAACCTGACTGCTTCTTGCAGGAATTAAAAAAAATAAATAAAACAGTACATGTATTTTACTGCATAAGTTTTGAAGGAGGTCTGGTTTTGTATATCACTTTCCTTCTTACATGTTCTGATCTATTCTTTTGTGTAAATCTTAAGCATAAGTGATAACATGACATTTCTCAACTCTTCTAGATCTTTTTCATCCTTTTTTGTATGGTAAGGCATTTTAAATATTCTTTCTAATTTAATTTTCTATATTTCTGAAGACTGCTGACTAAGCCATTGGCAAGACATCCTGTTGGTATTTATCCAAGTCTTAGCTTAAAATGTCATTGAAACTCACATACATATTCAGGGTCATTATGTACCTTGCCTAAGAGATTCTGCATGACCTACCTGATGAAAGTGTCAGGCATACAAGTAGATTAGGGTGGGCAGAACAAACAGAACCCTCCTCACACCTTTTTTTCTCTGCCTGGTCTATCTGTGCTGTCACATATTCTATATTTATTAGCAATGCATAATTAATGTTTTCTATTATGAAAATAATAATAATAGGAAAAATAAAATTCATGAGCCCACGTACACTGTAGTACTGCCAATATTCAGGCCTCAGTAGCTAGGGACAGAAGTTACATGTAAACCAGTTTAAGTCATCAGAAACTGGTTTGAATCTGTAACAGAACAGAAGTTCAGTGCACAAAAATCAGTTTTGAAATGGCCAAAACTAGTTTAAGATAAACCTGGTTGAATATAGTATCAGACTTAACTGATTTGGGTCAAACTGGTTTACGGAACTTCTGTCCCAGACCCTTTTCTTGGTTTAAGTTAAACCAGAGTCCACCAGCATCTCAGAATGCTTTTCAGCCCTTGACTGGGTTGTGCTGTCTGCTCCAGAGAGCAGGGCTGTCCCTGCCCCTCTGCTTTCAAGCTGGAGCAAGGGTGGGGGGTGTGGCCAGATGCCAGCCCAGCATGGCTCCCTAAGGCGAAGGGAGCAGGGAAGCAGTTTATTCCCCTCTCCTCCAGGGGACCTCATCTGGGGTCTACCTGGTGGGGGAATAGCAGCCTGTGTTTGGCATTTCCCCACCCTCCTTGTGCTCAAATGGTGGGGGGGTGGCCAGTCCTGGCAGCAGCCTGAAGCAAATGGGGAGACAGAAGAGGGTTTAAGTCCCCCCACTCCTTTTCCATCCCACTGGCACAGACCTCAGATGGGATCTGCCAGGCAGGGGAACAGCAGTCCTCTTCAGCCATCAGGCATTTTGCCTGGCTTGCCACTTGAGCAGTGTGGGGCGTGTAGCCCGGCAGCAACCTAAAGTGAATGGGGAGATGGAGGGAAGTTATCAAAGTCCTCTCCTATTATTGGGGAGTGTTTGATATAGATTAGTCTATTGGGTATATTTATGCAATGACTCTGTTCTAAAAGTCTTTCACTTATTTGTACAATAAAACACAAATCAATTCTAATAATTCTTTTTGTGAAACTTTCCAGAAAATCAGTATTATGGTATCATATTTGTAATGTTGAAAACAATTGGAAGAGAGAAAAATTTACACTTTTTCCTGATGTGTCATATCAAACCATAGAAATTATACAGGTGTGAAATGCAAGATGTTTAACAGTAATCGTGCTTTCTTGACTATGTTTTAAGTCTCATAAATGATGTTATGAGAATAACTGAACATATCTCTTTTATTTTGAATACTCAGGTGCAGGGGCATGCCGTGGGTCTCCAGTGCCCGGGGGCCAATGCCTGCATTTTCACACCCCTGGTGATGATGCAAGCAGGGTACGGAGCCCCCCTCCCACCCCATAGAACTTACACAGGGAAATTGACACCACAGCACACTGGACGGGGGAGTGGTGGTGGCTGGAATTTCTGGTGTAACAGGTAAAGAACCATACAACACACCGGGCGGGTGGGTGGGCCAAACACAGGAGATGCTGTGGCCTCTTGGTCTGGCTGGCACTCCTACCCCCAGGCTGGTGCCTGGGGACCGTGGCCCTTCCTACCCCCCATCAGTACGCTATTGCCCAGGTGACATTCTATTCTTTTCTGGATGCCTAGATGACCATATCCCAGGGGTGGGAAAAATATAGCCTGAAGGCCATATCTAGCTCACCAAGGGATTTTATCTGGCCTGCAGAGGGTCCCTCAGTCCCACCCATTACAGGTGCAGTGGGCAACACAGGCCGCAGCACATGCAGCTTGTCCTTCCAGCCCCAGGTGTGCAGCAGGGCTGGGGCAGCATAGCAGCCTGAATCCTCTACCTGGCAGCCCCAGCAGTGGCAGCTGCTTCCAGCTTCCGCTGCCTGTGTTGGTCTCCCGCTCCCTGTTTTGTTGCTGCCATTAGCCTTGGTCCCAGTTCTGCTGCCTGGGCACCCTGCCCCACCTGCCTCACACTCACCAGCAGGGGCGCCAGATCAAGTGGGAGAGCAGGTCTCCATGGACACTGGCCCAGGATCTGAGCAGGCAGGACTGTTCAGCTGGGTAAATGGGATGGGGCCACAGGTGGGCTGGAAGAAGAGTCCAGGAGTGGGATGGGTGGGTGGATGGGGCTAGGATCATTGGATGGTGATGGTAGAGGGCCAGGACTGGGGCAGAGCCACAATCCACTGCTCCACATCCCTGCAGGGGGCGCTAGTTCCATGTGCAAGGGCTTGCCATGAGTGGATTGCAGCTCTGCTCCAGTCCCTAGACCCATGCTGTTACCACCCTGAAATCCTGGTTCCAGCCCCGGCCCCACCCAGCCATCCTGCTCCTAAATGCCACCCACCACCTTCCGGCTACCCCATCCCAACCTCCCAGGTGAGTGCACCCTTTCTGTGGGGATCCTGGGCTGGTCGCCATGGAGATACCAGTGCTAGGGCTGGGGTGACCAAGTGGTGATGTCACAGGGCTGGGCCCTGGAGCAGAGCGACTTAAGGAGTTTTGGTGAGCTGCTGCAGGGGTGGGGGTGCTGACCCATACACAACAGCTCACCAAAACTCCCTAAGTGGCCCTCCAGCTAAACTAACTGCCCAACCCTGCCATATTAAGTCATCTATATTGTACCCTAAGTTCAAACAAATGCCACTTGCACACAATTTGGTATTCTATTTCTGGTGTATCACCAGTCATTCACATGAATAGGGCTATGAGGTCAGGTATGAAGTGTCAGTCTGTGAACAAGTGACATTTTGGGGACTTAGAGGACATGTAGACAACCAGATATTGTCTAAGAGCTGAGGATGCAATGATGTATCTATCTTGTCAAAATAATGGGACTTTGGAACAAATTTCAACATTTGATGCAACCTACTTACTCAACCTATAGCTGTTGACTGAACAAATAGCTGAACACTTTAAATCTGTTTATTATGCAACAGGGTGAGAATGGTGTTCATTATAAAATGTAAGAGAGATCTAGCCATGATGATCCAGATATTATGTGAGAGGCAAGGATTTCTTAGGGCGATATTTTTTATTAGACCACCTTTGTAGTGGAGTTTAGCAAGCTTTTGAATGGAAGACATTCTTCATAATATCTTGCATTTGCAAGCTTGCCTAACTCTATTACAGATGGCCAGTGAATAATGTCTTGTATTTGTATTTACTACATAGCAAGTGTGTCTACATAGATTCATAGATGCTAAGGTCGGAAGGGACCTCAATAGATCATCGAGTCCGACCCCCTGCATAGGCAGGAAAGAGGGCTGGGTTCAGATGACCCCAGATAGATGCCTATCTAACCTCCTCTTGAAGACCCCCAGGGTAGGGGAGAGCACCACCTCCATTGGGAGCCCATTCCAGACCTTGGCCACTCTAACTGTGAAGAAGTTCTTCCTAATGTCCAATCTAAATCTGCTCTCTGCTAGCTTGTGGCCATTATTTCTTGTAACCCCCGGGGGCGCCTTGGTGAATAAAACCTCACCAATTCCCTTCTGTGCCCCCGCAATGAACTTATAGGCAGCCACAAGGTCGCCTCTCAACCTTCTCTTGCGGAGGCTGAAGAGGTCCAGGTGCCCCAGTCTCTCCTCATAGGGCTTGGCCTGCAAGCCCTTAACCATACGAGTGGCCCTTCTCTGGACCCTCTCCAGGTTATACACATCCCTCTTGAAGTCTGGTGCCCAAAATTGCACGCAGTATTCCAACTGCGGTCTGACCAGCACCCGATAGA
>NW_005842388.1:278324-282633 GCF_000455745.1 Alligator sinensis
CCCTCACTTAGGAACACTGAGACAAAGAACTCGTTGAGGAGTTCAGCCTTGTCCCCCCCTGTTCATCACCAATTGCTTCTGCCCATTTAGTAGGGGTCCTATTCCACCCTGGGCCTTCCTTTTGCTCCCTATATATCTAAAAAACAATTTCTTGTTATCCTTTACTTGGGATGCCATCCTCAGCTCCATGGTAGCTTTGGCCCGTCTAACTGCCACCCTCCAAGTGCGAGCAGAGGAGGTAAAACATGACATGCTTTACTGCACATTAGCCTAATTTAATACACAGTAAAGCATTACCATTGCTTACCACATGTGCGTTAGACTTACTGAGCATTAGTCTAATGTGCCATTTGCTAGTACCAACACATACAGGTACTAGATAAATGACACATTAACTAATGAGCAGTATTGCATGTGTTGACACTGGCATGAGGTGCAGCCTGCACTTAGTCAGTCATTCCAGCAGGGGGCTAGCCTCCTGCTTGGGGCAGAACCACGTGGTTGGCAGCTTATTTAGCTACTCGGCAGGGGCAGCTTGCTGGCTAGCCTAAGCTGGCCTCCAGACCCCTTGCCTGACCCGTAGGGCCCATGCCAGCATCTACCTTCCCCCGAGCACTGTGCCCCACCTGTGTGGGTACATACTGGTCCCTGCATCCCCCTAGACCATAGTTTCATAGATTTCATAGACATTAGGGCTGGAAGGGACCTCAGAACATTGTCGCGTCCAACCCCCTGCACCAGCTAGGGTCAAAGGATCCCAACATAATAAGCATCCAAGTGTTTCTTAAAAGAGTCCAGAGTAGGTGCTTGCACCACCTCTGTAGGGAGCCTATTCCAGGCCTTGGGGGCCTGAACAGCAAAGAAGTTTTTCCTTATGTCCAGCTTAAAATGGTCTTGGAAGAGTTTGTGACCGTTGGGCCTTGTCAGCCCTTGGGGTGCTCTAGTGAACAGGTGTTCCCCCAGATCCTGGTGCACCCCTTATACTTATAGGCTTCCACCAGCTCACTCCTGAACCTGCACTTTTCCAGGCTGTAGAGTCCTATGGCTCTCAGCATCTCTTCATAAGGCCTATTTTCCTGCCCTCTGATCATCCACATGGCTCTCCTCTGGACTCTCTCAAGCTTCTGGACATCCTTTTTGAATTGTGGAGCCCAGAATTGGATGCAGTACTCCAGCTGTGGCCTCACCAAGGCTGAGTACAGCGAGAAAATGACATCCTGAGATTTGCTTGAGAAGCATCTATGGAAGCAAGCCAGAGTTTTGTTTGTTTTACCAGCTGCAACATTGCATTGGTGACTCATGTTCATCTTGTGGTCACTCATGACCCTCAAGCTCCTTTTGACCATGGTGCTAGCAAGCGTAGCACTGCTGAGCCTATAAGTGTGATGTGATGTGGGTCCCCCCCCCCAAGGTGGAATACATTGCAATTTTTTTTATTGAATGTCATCAGGTTTTTATCCACCCACTTTCTAAGCCTATCAAGGTCAGCCTGGATCACCAGCCTATCCTTGGGTGTGAACGCTCTACCCCAAAGCTTGGTGTCATTGGCGAACTTGGCCGGTCTGCTTCTGACACCAATGTCCACATTATTAATAAAGATGTTAAAGAGTACAGGTCCAAGGATGGAGCCATGGGGGACACCACTGGTCACAGAATGCCATGATGATTTACTTCCGTCGACCACCACTCTGAGTCTGGCCTTGAATCCAATCCCCAGCCATCAGACTGTGATGTAGCTGAGGCCGCAGTTGGTCAATTTTTCCATGAGGAGATCATGGGATACCAGATCAAAGGCTTTTTTGTAGTCCAGATGTATTATATCAGTTTCTTCTCCCTTGTCCAGGTGATATGTCACCTGATCATAGAAGGAGATGAGATTGGTCAGGCAAGACTTACCCACAACAAACCTGTTCTGTCTGTCCCTTAGGATGTTGCCATCAGCCAGCTTGTCAAGAATGGTCTCTTTGATAATTTTTTCCAAAATCTTTCCAGGGATTGAGGTCAAGCTGATTGGCCTGTAGTTACATGGACCTACACTCCTGCCTTGAAGATAGGCACCACATTGGCCTTTTTCTAATCTTTGGGTATTTCACCAGAGCACCACGAGTTCTCGAATATCCTTGCCAGTGGCTGGGCTATAATGCCTGCCAGCTCCATAAGTACTCTGGGGTGCAATCTGTCAGGACCAACTGACTTGAAGGTGTCCAGCCTCTCAAGGTGTTCCTTTACAAGGTCTACACAGATGTTGGGTATAAATTCACCGTCACCCTGGCCATCTCACATCATATTAGGCAGGGCGGCCCCTTTGGGCTGGTGAAAAACCAACCCAAAGTACCCAATAAGCTTTTTCCTGGGCATTGGTTGTCAGTTGTCCCATTTGGTTTAGCAGGAGTCCAGTGTTGCCCTTGCTTTTCTTTTGACACCCAACATATCTGAAAAAATACTTTTTATTGTCCTTTATATGTGTAGCCAGTTAGAGTTTGGTTGCAGCCTTGGATTTCCTGGTTCACTCCCTATAGGTATGGACCAGTGCAGAATACTCCTCCTTAGTTGTGATTCCTGTCTTCCTTCCTTTATAAGCCTCTATTTTTAGGATGTAGGAGGTCCACAAGTTCCCTGCTGAGCCAAGGGGCTTGCTGTGCCCTTTTTATACCTTTTGTCTGAGTTGGGATGGACATCCCTTGTGTTTTCAGGATCTCTCCCTTAAGGAACAACCACTCATCTTGGACTCTCCTCTCTGTTGAGTAATGGCCTCTTAGGACCTTGATAAGTTGTCCCAAGTTGTCTAAGTTCTGCCCCCTGAGCCATGTGCCACCACCAGTTCTGACCCCTGAGCCATGTGCCACCACCAGCCTGGCCTGTGGGCTCTGTGCCTCCCCACTGCAAGCACATACTGAGCCCTGCAGCCCCAAGACCCTGGCTGTGGCCCCCAGGACTTCTGAGAGGCAGAGCCTGCCTCCTGGGTACCATACCACCGCACTGCAGGAACGTGCCAACCAATGCTAGCACCCAGAGTCCAGCTTTACACCCTGAGGCATCTGCCAGTAGCTGCCATGGTGGCCTCCCTGATGCCTGAGATGGCACCCCATGTCCCAAACTGAACTGAAGTAGAGAGCACAAACCATTTGGGGCAAGGCAGTGGTCCAGAACCAGTTTGGCTGGGCCACCAGGGCAAATGTCCATATCTATTCTGTGATGTCAGACCTTATGTAGGAATGAGGCCACCATTATTCTAGCTGACAGTGTGGTGTGAAGGCAAAATGAGTCTGAGTGGCAGACTACAGTCATTGCTTTGGGGCTGTATGCAGGTCCATTCCCTTCATGCAGCAGCTGGACCAAATCCAACGTCTATATTTAGTCCATGATTTTTTGTGTCCAGTAGGTCAATTAAGTGAAGTTCGTAGGCTCATCTGCAAAAGGTGTTTTGTAAATTCCCTTTGAGGATTAGAACTGAGAGATTGGAGAAAGAGTGGTTGTTTTCTGAGCAGTGACCAACCTGCTTAACATCTGATACCCCACGCAACCTCTCTAAATAGTAGATGTAAGCTTAGACACCATGATCACTATCCAGAATGGTAAAATACAAACCACCATATACAAGAAACCCACAGACCAACACACATATCTGCACAGAACAAGGAATTACCTTAAACACATCAAGAAAGCTGCAAAATACAGCCAAGCCATCCGGTACCACCAAATTTGCACTGAGAAGAACACCTGTAATCATCACATCACACATCTTAAAAGTGCCTTCACTCAACAGGGACACTCCTCCAGAGAGAGAGATCACACTCTTGAAAGAGCTACCTGGATACCACATGAAAAATTGCTGCAGTAAGGAAAGAAAATACCAATGAATTGCACACCAGTACATATGATATCCCATCCTTCCCTGGAACCTATTTAGAGAGGTTACATGGGGCATCAGATGTTAGGCAGGTTGTAATGTGCCATCTGATACCCCACATTCTGTGCAGATATTAGGGCTGTGCAAAGCTTTGGGTGCTGATTATATTTGGAGGAGATTTGGCCTGATTCGGTGGCTGAAGCTCTGAATTCGAATCAAATCAGGAGACCAAGTAAAGGTCTGAATCAATTTGAAGCTCTCTGACTTGATTCTGAAAAGATTTGGACAGTTTCAGTGATTCGGGCAGTCCCCGCTGGCTGCAGCAGTGAGCTGGACCTGGATTCCATGCTGGTAAGTAGGAGGTAGGGGAGGGGGGGCTGAAAGAGGGGAGAGGGGACTATAGGGGGCGGGGGCCCTTGCAGACACCATCCCCTGGCTGCTCCTCCAGCCCCCCCGAGC
>NW_005842388.1:282677-288873 GCF_000455745.1 Alligator sinensis
ACTGCCTCTCACTGCCCCATGCTGCATGGGGGGCTCTGCCACAAGCTCCATGACCCCTGCCCGCTCTCCTAGCCCCCACTCCCAAGGCTGCCCTGCCCACCCCAGCTCCCAACCCTTTAAAAAACAAACAAAACACCCCAGACTCACTGGCTGTTGCAGTGGCCTTAGGGCTTCTGGGGGCTTGTGGAAGAGCCCCCCACAAAGCACAGGGTAGTGGGGGGCAGTGGGGATTGCCCCCCTGGTGGGCAGGAGCCAGTGAGTGCAGGATTTTTTTTTTTAAGGGCTGGGAGCTGAGGTGGGTGGGGCAGCCATGGTGAGGGGGCTGGGAGAGTGAGAGGGGGTTGGGAGGCTCATGACAGAGCCCCCCCACACAGCAAAGGGCAGTGTGGGGCAGCAGGGATTGCCCCGCTGCCTGGCACCAGCTGGTGAGTGGGGGCTTTTTTTTCCCAAAGAGCCAGGAGCTGGGGCCAGGCAGGGCCTGTGTGATTTGGAGATTCAGCTGATTCAGCAGCAGCCAAATCTCTGAATCAGATTTGGCTGAATCGATTCAGTGATTCGAATCACTGTGCTGAATCGAATCACTGTTTCCCGGATCAGCCAAATCTGAATCCAAAGTCAATACTAGCAGCTTTGCACAGGCCTAGCAGATATGCATGTTGATCTATGGGCTTCTTGTATATGCTAGTTTGTATTTAACCATTCTGGATAGTGATTGTAGTGTCTAAGTTTATATCTTATCACCAGGTCTACATTCCCTCCCCCCGCCCCCACCTGTTTCTCACTCATTGGTTGTCTCAATTTGCATTTTTACTGACTGGCATTCTTACATATTGGTCTCAGGATTCTATTCTATTCTATTCTATTCTATCCAGGAAGAGCGCAGGATGACTGCAGACTTCCTCAGCCTGAAGAAGACTGTTTGTACCTGAAAGCTTGAAAAGAAGAATTTTTCCAACTATTTTAGTTGGTCTAATAAAAGATTCATAGATTCATAGATGTTAGGGTCAGAAGGGACCTCAATAGATCATCGAGTCCTACCCCCTGCATAGGCAGGAAAGAGTACTGCTGGGTTTAGATGACCCCAGCTAGATGCCTATCTAACTTTCTCTTGAAGACCCCCAGGGTAGGGGAGAGCACCACCTCCCTTGGGAGCCCGTTCCAGACCTTGGCCACTCTAACTGTGAAGAAGTTCTTCCTAATGTCCAATCTAAATCTGCTCTCTGCTAGCTTGTGGCCATTATTCCTTGTAACCCCCGGGGGCGCCTTGGTGATTAAAACCTCACCAATTCCCTTCTGTGCCCCCGTGATGAACTTACAGGCAGCCACAAGGTTGTCTTTCAACCTTCTCTTCCGGAGGCTAAAAAGGTCCAGTTTCTCTAGTCTCTTCTCGTAGGGCTTGGTCTGCAGGCCCTTAACCATACGAGTGGCCCTTCTCTGGACCCTCTCCAGGTTATCCACATCCCTCTTGAAGTGCGGTGCCCAGAAGTGCACTCAGTACTCCAACTGCGGTCTGACCAGCGCCCGATAGAGGGGAAGTATCACCTCCTTGGATCTGTTCGTCGTGCATCTGCTGATGCACGATAAAGTGCCATTGGCTTTTCTGATGGCTTCATTACACTGCCGACTCATGTTCATCTTGGAGTCCACTAGGACTCCAAGATCCCTTTCCAGTTCCGTGCCACCCAGCAGGTCATTCCCTAGGCTGTAGGCGTGCTGGACATTTTTCCTCCCTAGGTGCAGCACTTTGCATTTCTCCTTGTTGAACTGCATTCTGTTGTTTTCTGCCCACTTGTCCAACCTGTCCAGGTCTGCTTGCAGCTGTTCTCTGCCCTCTGACATGTCCACTTCTCCCCATAGCTTTGTGTCATCTGCAAGCTTGGACAGAGTACATTTCACTCCCTCGTCCAAGTCGGTGATGAAGACATTAAAGAGTATTGGTCCAGGGATCGAGCCCTGCGGGACCCCACTGCCCACATCCTTCCAGGTTGAAACCAACCCATCCACCACGACTCTCTGGGTGCGACCCTCCAGCCAATTCGCCACCCACTGGACTGTGTAGTCATCCAAGTCACAGCCTCTTAACTTGTTTACCAGTATGGGGTGGGATACCGTATCGAAGGCCTTCCTGAAGTCTAAGTATATGACATCCACCCCTCCTCCTGTGTCCAGGCGTTTTGTAACCTGGTCATAAAAAGAGACTAGATTAGTCAGGCATGATCTGCCTGCTACGAACCCGTGCTGGTTTCCCCTCAGCATAATTTGTCCTGCCAGGCTCTCGCAAATGTGAGCCTTGATGATTTTTTCAAAGATTTTGCCAAGGATGGAGGTGAGACTGACTGGCCTATAGTTGCCCAGGTCCTCCTTCCTCCCCTTCTTGAAGATGGGGACCACATTGGCCCTTTTCCTGTCTTCCGGGACTTTGCCCGTGCGCCATGAGCGTTCAAATATTCCTGCCAGTGGCTCTGCAATGATATCGGCCAGTGCCTTCAGCACTTTAGCCTTCAGCACCCTCGGATGGAGCTCATCCGGGCCTGCCGACTTAAAGGCATCCAGTTCTTCCAAGTGCCTCTGCACCATCTCAGGGTCTAAACAACTTAGTCTGCCTACATCCTTAGACCAACACAGCTACAACCAATACCTCAGGATAGATGACTATTTTATACCATCATCCGTGAAGATAAAGTATGTTTAAAAATATGACTTTATAACAACTGTATTTTCAATAAAAATGTTACTGTTAAGCTGACATTTAAATATAGTAATAAAAAAGTTTAAAAAATCCATAGAGTCAAATATTATTTCTGAATATTAGCAAATTAATTCAAATAAATTAGTGTTTAGTTTTTTGTAACTTGTTTGGGATACAAAAACAAATACAAACTTAAAACACAAAACTTAATTTATTGTGTATGTGAAGGTTTAATGAATGAAGTTAATTCCTATGCCATTGCAATAGCATGTATGAAACAAAATTTCCAAGATCTGCAGAAGTCTGTTGACCTAAAATTTTAAATTAAAGCTTGCCATAACCAACAAGCAGAACATTTGACAAATTCCATTTGCTATTTCCTTCTCCTTTTTAAAAATAAATCTCTTGTCAGCCTGAGATTTATTGGACTAAAAGCTTTGATCCCTAGTGCTGAACAGACATGAATTTCCTAAATGACTAAAACTTATGTGCAAATGTTTCCTTTTAGAGCTGTATGTAAATGCAATGTTAAATTTTATTTTTGTAATCTCTTTAATCAGAAACAAGGGAATTAGCCAGCTGTTTGGAACTCATGTTAAGATGTAATTAAGCATCTGATTGAATTTCTGTGCATATCAAACAGTTAAGGCTAGTATTTGCACACAAGACAGATCGCTTTCATTAGAATAAAAATCTCTTTGACAGATGACAATAGGGAGGGATTACTCCTATAGTTTGTCTCCAAGATATCCCTCCGCAAGAAAGCACACATCAGAATGGCAAAAAAATTTGCTTTGTGTGTCAATCATACCAACAGGATTCCTTACTGAGTGACACCTAGCTTTCCCTTACATCTGTACTGCATACTACTGCAATACACCAAGGAATTGCCTGTCTTGCATGCTTCAAGAAAAAAATATTCACAAATTATCAATTACTTCAGTGTAGAAATAGGCTTCACTGCCACCTGTGCTTTTTTTCATCACTTAAAGAAAGGGCTGTTTCTGAAGAATTGATGATATGTGTGTCTTAGATATACAAGCAGGTATAGTATATTTTTAAAGCAAATACAAATTTTATTCTCTCTACAGGACATTGGTTGCTGATGAATACTAAGGAAGATGAAAAATATATTTCAAATATTCACTAATGATTGGTGGGTCAGTATAATAGAAACAGAAATAGAAAATAAATTGTCAGAAACAGGATCAAAATTAAAAACAATGAATGAAAACAATAGGGAGGAAATGTTTCTTTTTTTACTCATTTTATCTGTAGGGAATAGGAGCAGCACTTTAATCTTTTTAACCTTTCATCTTTCTGTAAGGAATAGGTCTTGGACTATATTCTTTTTTGTCTTACCTAGGAACAAAGGGCTGTAGGTTATCCTCTACTCTGCAAACAGGAAGTAAAGAAATCAGCTGATCTGGTTAAGAGACAAAGGACTGGGAGATTTTAGCTTTACAGCATACTTTTCCCAATTCACTTTGGGGGCTGGGCTAAGCAATCACAGGTCATTTTCTGTGACATTCCTCTACTGTCTGAGAGCATTTTGGCTATAAAATAGTCCTGATTCTTTCAGAAATAATTCTCTCTCCCAGCACCCAGGAAAATTCATTTCACTCCACCACAGAAAAACAGGAAAAATATGACAAACCCTGGAAACACAACTTCATCTCATTCACGCTTCTATAGGGCCAAAGGAAGGACAGAAAAGAACTGAAGATGATCTCTATAGGTTATATCTATATTGCATTATTGGTGCTCTCAGGATGTGTCACTGATGAGTATCCCCCATCAACCTGTTCTTCCTCCTCTCATGTGACAAACCCGGAAATGAAATTGTAAAGCACTACATGGGCAGCCCCACACTGATGATCTCAGGAATACCAGAGTTCTCAAGAGCAGCAGAAAAGTTGCCCCCAAAATAGAATCTTTGCCATATTGCTGCATGTCACTGAAGGTGGATGGGCAAGGTGTATTTAAGAGTGATGGTGCCCAAATTACTAGGGGCATGGTGTAGACATGCCTTTAATAAATGGCCTAAATAAACTGCCCTTTCTGTAAAAGGGCAGGCCTCATTCCCAAAGAAAAGGGCTAGATACAGATGTTTCATATAGTGGACATTAAGCAAGCAGAAAGTGCTCTAAAGCTGTAATTGAATGGCTCTTAGAGCTCTTAAAAATGGTGGATTGCACTATAAGTTAACCCTTGATGGATGTGTAGTAACCTAAAGTGCTTTTTATGAACTTTATAAAAAAAGTTCTGTGCTGATGGCTAGAAAATGATATTTAGAGGTTTGCTTTTAGGAATTGGCTTGTAGGTAAAGTAGATATGTGTTAGAACAGTGGTGCAAGGAAATGGCAAGGGTTAATTGGTTTCTAGAAGCCTGTTTTTGACAGTTTCCTTCAAGGTCCACTGTGTCTGGAACTATCAGACACCGTGTCTGACGTCAATGGACAAGCAGACATACACAAGCTGGGAAATTGAAGATATGTACCACAGTGTTCCTGGAAAACTCCAAAACAGAGCTAAGGAACTGTGGCATCAGGTCACAGCGTCAAACTGCAGAGCCCTTGGGATTT
The DNA here is from genome assembly GCF_000455745.1 of Alligator sinensis. Taxonomy (NCBI): domain Eukaryota; kingdom Metazoa; phylum Chordata; order Crocodylia; family Alligatoridae; genus Alligator; species Alligator sinensis. Next base: position 287,952 of record NW_005842388.1, read on the forward strand.
CCAGTTCTGGTGGATGGACCAAATTAAGATGTGTGCATGTGATGGGTTTGGTAAATAAAGGAATATGCTGATAGAACAGAACATGACAATCACAGGGAAACCAATCAACAGTACCAAAAAATGAAGAGCCACCAGAGGAGAGAAAGAATACAAAAGGAGGAATTTTAGAGCAGCAAAGGGCACCCCAGGGGGGAACACGAGGCCACCATGGGCAGAAAGCATGCCACCAGCCTGTCTCACCCACCCCACTGGCCTTCAACCTCCAGGCTGCTGACATCTGACGTTCAAGAAAGAACCAGAGGGTGAAGCTTGTGTACTGGCCACATGCACTTTCCATCTGTGACTAACCCAGCACTGGTAGATATAGAATTGGGGTGGAATTTTTTTGCCTTGTCTGCATTATTCTTATCTGTTATCACTGTGTGTCAATAAAATTTGCCTATTATTGAATGGAGAAGTTGTGGTTGGTCTAAGAGTTTGGATCTGCCCCAAAGAAGTTATTTGCATCATAAATCCAGTGCTAACATGTTCCAGATTCCATTGAGGGTTAACTTAGAGTGAAATCCCCACCTCAGGCAGAGATCATTTGCTTTGCCCATGCCTGAGCTGGCCCTGGCCCCTCAGGAGCAGCTGCAGGGAGGGATGGTAAAAAAGAATATGTAGAAGTATACAAATCCATTCTAAAGGCATTAAGTACTTCATCCAGACATTAGTGGCTTCATCCAAGCATGTAGTGGTACATCAAAAAAGCACCTTCCATGGATATTTCCTTGGAGGTTACTGACCCTAGTCAGTGACAGCCTCCGATTCCAGCATGGTGAGCAGCCTTGCCAGTGGGTGGTGCGGACTGAAGAAAGGTGGTGGGGGGGGGTTCTGTCCCTACAGCTGTCCCAGCCCTGCTGTGCATCACAGCCCAGCCCAG
>NW_005842388.1:288894-300239 GCF_000455745.1 Alligator sinensis
AGTGAAAAAGAAGGGCTCCAGTAACTCTCTCTCTCTGCAGATGTCCCTGCCAGACCCCACTGCAGTGCAACCCAGGTGAGGCGGGAGGGCAGGGGGCAGGGAGATGAGTCCAGCATCTCTCTCCCCATAGCAGCCCAGGTCAGGTAGCAGAGCACCACTGCTGGAAGGGGGGAAGGCTGCAAGGTAAGGGATCCAGGGTCTCCCTCCCTGCAGCTTCTCCTGATGGCCTACACTATGGTGTAGCCTATGTGGGGGGACTATGGAAAAAAAGGGGTCTAGGGTCTCTCTCCTCACAGCACCCCAGGCCAGGAAGCGACATACCACTGCTTTGTGTGGGGTGGAGGGGGGTGGGGGCGGGAGTAGCTCAGTCAGGAGACCATGTGAAAGGGTCTAGGGTCTCCCCACACCAGTCGGTGCTAACAGTTACCATTTGGCAGGGGAGGTGGGCCACTGGGGCAGACAGTGTGGGTCTCGCTAAGTGAGGTTACTATAAATGAATTTTGGTTTTTGTGAAATAGAAATCCTATAACAAATTGTAGAAGCAATATTTCAGGAATTATTAGTTAACATTTAAGAATATATATATATATTAAAACTATAGCATGTCCTCACTAATAAATTTATGCCTGTTTACAGATTGTCCTTTTTTCTTTCTTTTTTAACTCAGAGAATCATGTAAGATTACCATTAAAAACTGAAGAGATTAATCATATAATTTATTTATGGCAACAGACCACAATTTCTTTAAAACAAAGTCCTGCATAGGCCTATGCATGGGAAAAAGATGCACATAGAAGGGACAACAGTGTAGATCCAAGGTTAAATATATGAGCCATCACACATCATTTCTAGAGGTTATGTGCCATGACCACTACAGCCATAGTATGATGGTAAAAAGAATACAGAATATGTAGAAGTATACAAGTCCATTCTAACAGCATCAAGTACTTCATGCAGTCATTAGTGGCTGCTTGTTATCTGAAGCATGTAGTGGTACATCAAAACAGCACCTTCCATGGGCATTTCCTTGGAGATTTATATGTTTAACATTCCCAGGAATCCAGATAATTCCCTGGATTGTTTTGTTTCTGTTTTCTGTGGGTGTTTTTACCTTAAAAAGCAATTGATGATACTGAAATACATTCACACACACACACACTATTTATTAAACATATTCAGCATTTCTTTTAGCTATTAAATTATTGAAAAGGCAATACAAAACAAGTACTACAACTGGCATGAAGATCTGCAAATAAGCTTCTTATATAATACGGCTATCAAAGCATGTTCAGTCATGTCCAGTTGGATTTGGCCCACAGAACAGCTCTGATTACAGAGAAGACATGGCATTACCTCTGGTTATTGTCTCATGTACCTCCTAGGAAAAAGAAAATAATGCTTTTGATCTGTTCACTCTATCATTTTTCCTTTTAAATTTCCCTTGCAAGTAATACAGTCTTCTTTTTACTGAAGGATTTGGACAGTAGTTTTGTAGACTGTAGAAAATGGTGAGTGAATAGTCTTCTTCGTGGTAAAATGAATCCCAAACAAATTGCAATTGTTATTCTGTTGTGATAAGATAGCTGCTTGAATGTTGTACAATGAAATCTTATCCCTCTATTTTCTTTCTTCTCAAGAACAACAATTCAAGAAATTGGTCTCTTACCCAAAGCAATTGACACTGAAAATCAAAGTTAAATTCTGGCATCTATTTTGTAGTACTGGAATACAGAGTTTTGTAGGTTAAATAACCTGTGGTGGCTGCAAACACTATTTACCTTTCTTTTCAATGTTTGGCAACTACTATACTTCAGCAATTACTATCATGCTGTTATCACTGTAGGCATACAACATTTTGTTAAGCCAAAGATAGATTTTTCCAAACACCAACTCTTATTTTCAGTTATTCATAACTTTGACTGAAATACTTATTTCAGGCTGGAATTTGACTTGGAGGAAAATTGAGTGAGATATGTATTCATCTCTCTACCAGGCCCCAGATTCGATAAAAATAGATATGAAACTTGCAAGAATGAATGCCTTTGTGTATTTCTGGCCCATCTCATACCTGGGACCTGATCTTAGGCTCAAAACACTGTTACTGTTGCCAAAGTTACTAGTCTTATAGCTTTTTAGTAATTTCCTACTTCAATGTGTTAGAAAACTAGTACCATAAGCATTTCACACAGACTTTACCCAGGGTTTTGAAAACATATCATGTACGCTATGCTTAACGAATTTGGTCTTTCTTTTGATCTTATAAGTAAAAAAATAGACCAAAACAGGCCAAGAATATATCACACCTGTTTTATCAATCTGGTAAAAGCTAGCAAAGTTCCACAATAGCAACAATAAGAAGAGCAGATGTTTTTGTTTCAAGTAAGTACAAACAACATGCTTTCCGGCATAAGACAACCTGTTACACAAACTCAGTCTTTTAGTTTATTGATGAAACCAATTACAATTTTCTTCAGCTACTTAAAAAAATGCTTTTTTTGATATATGGAACTTAAAATATAACCTTTATAAGGACCATGACAAAAAGTTTCTTTCCTTCCCATGTTGTATACTTGTCATTAAATGTCTATTGTAAGTCAAATTCTTTGCTGTTGTAACTCCATCTCAGAGGAATAATGGAGTCAGATAATTTTGCCATGATGTCTGTCATTATATACATGTATAATATGTTATAGTGCAAACTATAGATATTAGCAAAAATATTTGAGATATTCACATTACTCTTGAGTAACAACACCATGAAGGAAGATGCTGTTTCAAATACAGGATGGACTTCAGTTGCCTCTGTGGGATAATATGGTGGAGAGAATATATTAGGACAAAGAGCCTGATGGAACAGAAATAGACTAGAGACTGGCAGGGAAGAAAAGGAGAAGAAACAAGGATTAAGGGTTGAGGACAGAGACTTGGAACAGCTGGGCAAAGAAACTAGAACAGAAAGCCAAGGTAAACTAAAGACTGGAAATAGGGGAGATATGAAGATTGGAACACAAGGGAGTTAGATTAAGACAGTCCTTATTCATGAAGATGGCAGAAGAACATTTCTGGCAGAAAAGGCCAGAAAAGTGGGACTGGTATGAGGATTCTGAGGAATGGACACTGGGGGCGCTGAAAGAAGTGACATTTGTTTCATGATCAGATCCTTGAAAGTGCTCTATAGCCATGCCATAACAGAATGACAAATTCGCCCTCATGTAATGAGAGTTCAGATGAAGGCACTCCAAAGAGGAGCACCTTCATTAGCTTGTCTCTCTCCCTGTGCCAATCAGGGCAGGCTCCAATCCACACCCCCACCCCACCTCCAGCTCAGGTTGGGCAAAACTCAGCCTGGAGCAATGTTCCCTCCCATTGTGCAGACAGCACCAGAGCTGGGGCGGACAAGGGCAGTGGGGAGAGGCAGCCAGACAGCTTCTCTTGGATCAGCTCCAAAGTGAAGCTTGATCCCCCACCCAACAGCAAACATCTATTGGGTTGGGGAGTTGCTGTAACTCATGGCACTTTCTGTGAAACATCATGAGATAGAGCAGGGAGCTGCACATCTGTCAGCACCCTGGGACCCTCAATGTGAGGAGAATGGGAATATGATATGGATCCAGTTGTGGGAAAGAGGACTGAAATAGAGACAGGTTGGAAGAACAGAGCAGAAATTGTTAGAAAGAGAGGAGGTAATGAAATTGGAGCTTGAATTTCTCACCATTCCTCAGGCAAATGTTTGTGGAAGTCATTGGCAAATATTTCTATGAACCTCTAAAGTTGATTCTAAGGTTGCTATTATCATCTTTGTTAACGGATGGGTACCAGCCCTTTTGATGACTAGCATGGGTATCAGAATCACTTACGTGATGACATTCAATTTTCAGCCTTTTAAACACCTGAGAAATTAGAACCAAAAAAATGCATTAAAATACATTAAGGTTGTTGAGTCTCAATCCTTGCAGGTTTTTAAGACTTGGCTAGACAAAGGCTTGGCTGGAATGATCTAGTTGGGGATGGTCCTTCTTTGAGCAAGGGGTTGGACTAGATGACCTTCCAACCCTCATTTTCTATGATTCTATGAAGGCATTATTAATTTGAAAACCTGAATATGTAAAAGCTAGGAAATGCCATAATTAAATTTCCTGTTTAACTTAATTCATACCCCTTGTGTGTATACATTATGATACAGACTTTGATTACATGGTAACATTTTATTTTTTCCTATAGGACCACTTGCTTCATTTATTGCAGAGAATGTACCTGCTCTGGGGATTGAAAAAAGTTGTGAATTAAAAGAAACTGTTCATTTTTGGCCCTTTGCCTCAGCTGCTGCAGAAGTTGAAAAGTGTTAATGTGACAGAAGATTGCAGGTAAAGAAAGAATAGTCTCAGGTTTAATGCAGTGTAGTACCACCCTAGAGAAACAGATTGTATTCCTTCCACTACCACAGGGTTCTTTCTTAATGAAGTCACTTAAACTAAATTTATTGCTTGTGGTTTCCAATCATCCATTTCTCCTTTTCTGGTTGCCAAACCCAGCACCTGATTTTCAGAATCTTTGAGCCTTCACAGCCACAACTGAAGACACTGGGAATTGTGCTTTGAATGTCTGAGTCTATCTAATGCTAAGTGTTCTGAAGCAAGCACTTGGAGGCGATTCAAACTGAGCATGCAAACTCAGCAAGGTAGTGTTGACCTTAATCTCTCCATACCTCAGTTTCCCATCTATAAAATGAGGTTAAATACCACATTCCTCCACTCACTAATGTGTGGTGAAAACACAGTAACTAATAATTCTCAATTACTTTCATATCATTATGAGGAACACCATAAGGAAAAGTAAATAAAAAAAGAAAAGGTTAAATCTCTACACAGAGGCATAGTAGGTCAACTCTGTATCTGGGGCAACCAGAATGCATGGGGCAGCACTGGCTACCATGATGCCAAAGGCAGTGGTAACCTTGGCTGCTGCAGCAGTTTTGTTTACATCTGTCTGTAACAGGGTTACCTTCCGGGCCAGGTCTACACCTCCAGTCTTTCCCTGTTTCTGGGCAGTTCACCCACTCCACTTTCCTGCCATGCCTTAATGAAAATAAAGTTCAGCTGTTTCTTGAGCAGGAGACTACCTTTTGTACGCCCTGATGACTAGGGCAATAAGTGCATGCTCTGACCACCTCTGTACATGCCCCATGCCTCACAGATGTTCCTCTGTGTGTACCTCTCTGTCCTAGGTCCAGAGCAAACTGGGCACACAGTTGTAACTCTACCATGCTACCCAGGAGGGTCACTTTCATGCCATCCCTCTCTCACTGGGGTCCCATTCACTCCACCAACTCTCACCCAGCCTCTCTCCTGGGCCACATTCATACTGCCCAGCTTCACTTGGCTTTGGGCTTGTCTCTCAATGCCTTGGTCAGCCCTGGCACAGTCGATTGGGCATCTCCCTCTGCCCTCACCTAAACATTTGCTGAGTGACTCTACAACTGTCAGCCTACCTTGCTCCTGGCCCCTTGCCAGGCCTCCATGCCCCCACTGGGTCTCTATCCATTGCCCCTCTCTCTCAGGGTCTTTACTCGCACCCCCAAATTTTACCTTGCTGCCTGGGCATAGCTCCAGGTCCTTCCTCTGGCCTGGACTCTGCCTCAGGGCTCCTAACAAGCCTGGGCTCCCCCTGCTCTGCTGGAACCCCACCAGGGATGTGAGGCTGGGGTTATACGGTGTCTTTTCCTGCCTTTCACCAGGGAGGTAACTGGCCTGGCATTTCCTGGGGGCTCCCACGCCACTAGAAGCCCAACCAGGCCACCCTTCCCTGGAAGGGTGCAGTTTCATGTTTTACCCAGGACAACAGTAGCCTCCACCTCCCCAGAGCCCCTTCCCTTAACTCCAGGTCCCTGAGCAGAAGTTCAGCTAATATGGATACTGTACCTCAATTTCTGCAACCACCAATGTGAATGATGTCACATTCATCCACCTTTGTTCTCCAGACCAAGTAAAATGGTACCTATATACAGATATACAGCCATGTCAAATAGGAGAGGACAAGTCTGGAACAAGGGTTGAATTCATGCTTCTGGTGCCAAAATGATGCAAAGATGACTTCGCTCCTTGCCAGTATCCTCAACATTAAAAAAAGGGAAAAAAAATCAAATCTGGATTTTTTTTATAGAATGCAATATAGAGCAATAAAAACCAAAACATATTTTCTAAAAAAAGATTTCACTTATTTTTATTTTATGCTATTTTAAATAGCCTGTCATCCTGCAACCTGATAATTTCATGAATAAAAACTTGGTTAGAAGAAAATAATTAAATCTTAGGGGGAAAATAAACTGCTTTGGAAAGTCTTTCTATTTAAAATTAGTCACAATAGGAGTAAATTCTGTATTTCTTGCTGGAATTTGGAAATTTATTTCTAACATTCTGATAATGTGAGTCAGTTCAAATGATCAGCATTCCAAAAACAAAAGCAAGACAAAACAAAACAAATAAAACTCGCAGAAATGCTTCCTGCTTTTCTTCCTTCAAACACAATTACCCCAATTCAGGTCTTGGACCAATGTTGTATATAAGGTCTAATATGCCATGAATCTTTAGAAACCATAGATAAAATGCTGTAAATTGCTGCTTCTGCTTATTGCTTATCTGTCTATCTCTCATTCTTATGTAGCTGCTTCCACTGTCAAGTTTTCTTTTCCTTTTTAATATTTATGACTGGAAAGATTTTCCAAATGGTGATACACAAATAAGACAGGCTAGAAGGCCACAGAAAAATAAGTCTTGTACTATAAGTTAAAGAAAGAACTTTTAGATCCATGGAAATATTTTCAACCACGTACAGCCAAGTCACATAAATCAGTGTACTTTGCTGCAGTTAATGGAATAATGCTGATTTAGACCTGCAAATCTGGCTCTTTTTTTACAATATCATCACAGGGTGATAAATATTACAGTCAAAACAATGTTTTTAATGGCCACAGATAGCTTGTTGGCATTTTTTTACATGCATCTAACAACTGCTTCCTACCTTCAGCACAATCTCTGGCAGTAAACTGGACATATAATGCCTTTAAAATTGAGTTATGAGGGCTGACATTGAAGCACCCTTTTACTGGTGGCTGACCATATATGCTTAAAGGGAGGACAGAAGACACCAATATAAAGTAGAGATTCCAGACAAACTGTAAAACAATTGTTCTCTGATATTAGACATCATAAATGTATCATATAAAAAAGTTGCTTATTTGTTTAAACTATCACTAAATTGATTTACAATTAAAGGGAGTTGAACAGTTCAACAGAATAAGTCTGATCTTAACCCATACAAAGGCAGTCACATTCTCTAAACAGAAGCAACTTCTTTTTTATTGGCTGGGCTCTGATTTGATGAGATGAACCACTGACACAGGAAAACCCATAATTCAAGTGAAGTATGGGAAACAACAATAAAAATGTCTTATCTACATTCATACTTTATATGCAATTGAAAGAATATCATAGCAGGGGTCAAATTTTAGTTCTTTCTTGAGTTTAGTCAGAAAATGGCAGCAATGCAGACCACAAAAGCAGTATGATTGTTTCAACCTATCTAGCCTACGCAGGAGCCCTTCTACCCAAGTTACCAAAGCCATGAAAATAAGTAATCAGAAACTTGAATTTGTGAAGTGCTTACAGAGGCTGGCAGCAAGAAGGGATAATTATTACTGTTCAGACTGTCCTTTGAACTTTAAGGATCACATTAGAATAGTCTTCAGTAGCTCATTATGAAGAGGGAATCTTTGTCTCAATCTATCTCTCTTTCCTAGGCAGCCACAGGAATATAAGTAAACATATAACTTGAAGATAGGACATGGATCTACATCTGTATTCCTTCAACTGAAGGATGCAAAATATGCAGGGTCTTGAAAATGCATATTTAAGAAACATAGAGATATGTTTAAAGGCATATGAGAAATTTCTGGAACAGGATTTTATAGTCCAGTGTCAAACATACAGTCTAGAGGCCAAATTCAGCTGGAAGAGCCTTTCTATCTGGTCCATAAGACTACATGAGGGCAACTTGGGCCGCACTGGCTTTTGCCTGCCACTGGCAGGCCCCACACTTATAGTATCATTGAGAAGTAGGGCTGGAAAGGGCCTCCAGAGATCATCTAGTCCAATCCCCTGCCTGAGGTTAGATCATCCCTGTCCAAACCATCCTATACAATCCATAATCTAAACTCCACATAAGACTATCATCAACTGCATCTTAATTTCACAATTTTCATGAAAAATGTGAAATTGCAATTTAAACCAGTCCAGGGCCTAAATATGACCATGAAGCAAAATTCTTTCCTGCCCCCAAATATGTCAATTAGTCAGACCTTGAGCAGAGGGGCAAGACCCTCTAGCCAGAGACCTTCAGCTTTGGTCCAGGAGCATTAGAGCTGTAGCCAACACACAATGCCTCTGAGGGAGGTTTAAAAACACACTGACAGGTGGCATAAAGAAGGGGTGGGGGAAACCAGCAAAGCCCAGAAGCATTAGAAATACCCATAGTAGAACTAGGGCTGTGTGAAGCTTCGGTCCCCGATTCGATTCAGTGGAGATTCAGCCCGATTCAGTTACTGAATCTCCAAATCCAAATTGAATCAGGAGACCCTTTAATCTCTCTGAATCAAATTGAAACCCTCCGAATTGATTCAGAGAGATTCAGAAAGATTTGGTGATTTGGACATAGCTTTACATGTTTTTTCTACATACCTCAAGGTACCAGGCAGCTTGTGAATGCTGCGATCATGGGGCAGATAAAGCATTCCACAGGAGTGCAGAGGGCTCCTCAGCGTGCTCAGCAGCAGACCTGGAAGTGAATCCAAAGCACTTCCAGTCCTCTTCCAGGTCTCCTGGGGAGTGCGCTGGGGGCCCCCCTCCTGCACCCTGCTAGCTTGGTGACTGGTGCCTTCTGGGTCTGGGGGGGGGCACTCAGGGTTCCCTCTGTGGCTAACCACCGAGCGAGTACTTCTGATCAACTTCCACTTTTGCCACTGAGCATGCGGTGGGAGGGGGAGGGGACACACTCCTGTGGGATCCTCCATCCGCCCCACCATCGCAGAGTTTATGAGCAGTGCCTAGTACCTCAAGGTATGTAAAAAAAACATTTAAAGCTATGTTTATGGCTGAATCGCTGATTCTCCAAAATCAGCATTGAATCTTCAGATTCGAATTCAGCCAAATCAAATGAGGGACAGTGATCCAAATCAAAAAATTGAATCACTGTCCCCAATTCAGGCTGAATCTGAATTGAATACGGCCCATTTCACACACCCCTAATAGCTACACCTAAATCATCCCCAACAAGTGGCTATTCAACCTCTTTAGGAACACCTCCAGTAATGGAGAGTACACAACTTCTCTTGGCAGTTTTTCCAGATATCCAATCTAAACTTACTTTGCTGCAACTTCACGCCATTCATCTGTGTCCTTCTCTCAGTAGCAAGAGAGAAAAGATACTTTCAGTCTTCTTAATTGAAGTTCTTCAAGTATTTGGAGACTGCTATCACGTCTATTCTTAAATGCCTTTTCCACAAGCTGAACATGCCTAGGTCCTTCAGCTTCTCCTTGTATGACTTGTTTTCCAAGTCCTTTATCATCCTTGTTGCCCACCTCTGGACCCTCGCTAACTTTTCCACATCCCTTTTAAACATGTGAAGCCCAGAACTTCACACAGTACTCTAGATGAGTTATAACCAGTGTTGAGTAGGGAGGCACTATTATCTTCCATGTCTTGCACCTAATGCTTCTATTGATGCATCCCAAAACTGCATTTGTCTTTTCTGCAGCTGCATCACACAGCAAACTCATATCAAGTCTGTGATCTACCAAGACCATGAAGTCCTTTTCCATAGTGCTGCCATACAGCCAGGTGTCACCCATTTTGTATTTCTATTTTGAGTATTCCTTTGTAGCACCTTGCATTTTTCCACTTTGAACTTCATCCTGTTAGGTCTACTCTAACTTTACAATCTGTCAAGATCCTTCTGAATTGTGTTTGCATCCTCCAACATGTTCACAATCCTTCTGTTTTGTGTAGTCTGCAATCATACTCAAGAAGCTTTCTATGCCAGTATTATCATCATTGAATGGCACTGGGTCCAGGACAGACACCTGTGGGACTCCACTCAAACCCTCCTGTCTTTCTGGCATGGACCCATAAATAATTATTCTATACTTGCAGCTTTTGAGCCAGTTATCTATCCATGTAGTAGTTTTATCTAGTCCACATTTCTCCAGTTTGTTTATGACAAGGTGCAGGACCTTGTGAAAAGCTTTGCTGAAGTCCAGATACAGCATCTCCAAAGCATTTCCCCTGCACCAGCCCAACTAATTACCTTGTCAAAGAAGGAGATTAACTTTGTTTGACACAATTAGTTTTTTATAAAACCATGATGGCTGCTTGTGATTAGCTTTTCCTCCTCCAGATGCTTGCAAATGGCCTTCCTTAGGATATGCTCCAGTAACTGAAGGTATTGAGGTGAGGCTAACCAGTCTGTAATTTCCCACATCCTCAATTCTGAAGAGGGGCACCATGTTCATTTTTTTCTAATCCTCTGGTACCTAGCCCATCTCCCATGACTTTATTAAGATCTTTGCAAAGGGGTCTGCCAGTTCCTTCAGTATCCTGGGATGGAGTTCATCTGTCCGTGCTTACTTGAATTCATTCAAACCCAACAAAAACTCTCTAACCATCTCTTTTCTCATCTCCTGCAGCCTCCATTCCCATTGCCATTGGCCCTTCCCTGCCCCAACTCCTGATCCTGCTGCCACCAAACACTAGACTGCCTCTGCTGCCAGATCCTCCCCCATCACTGCAAACTTTGCACTGCCACTGCTGGGACCCTGCACTACTCCCACAGTAAGAAGGACTCTGCACTGCTCACACCTCTAGGGACCCTTCACTGCCTGTTGCCATTGGACCCTGAGCATCAGCTGCTGCACAGCTCCTAACACAATGGGACCCCATTCTGCCACCATTGCTGTCATGGTGGCCACTGCAGCAGCCCTTATCCATTGGATTGAATCCAGCCATGAAGGAGACCCATGGTCTGGAGCCAGCCCATGACGTCAAATGAGTTTGGTACCCCTGTTCTAGACAACAGTTGGATTATCAAAAGAAGTTACAGTTATTTACAACATAAAAGGGGTTTGCACCCCTTGCCATCAGGGCAAGGGGTGCAAAGGTAAGTAATGGGGGTCCTGATGGTCTGCCTAATCGGGGGGGGGGGGGACACAGTCTTGCAAGGCCTTAAATGCCTGTACACCAATGCTCGTAGCATGGGGAACAAACAGGAGGAACTCGCCCTCAGAATAGCTAGTTCA
>NW_005842388.1:301085-304002 GCF_000455745.1 Alligator sinensis
AGGTGGATATAGAGCTCGGATTAGCGTCCAGGATTAAGGATAACAAAAAGTCCTTTTTCAAATATATTGGGAGGATGAAGAAGGCGCCGGGTAATGTGTGCCCAGCAAGATATGCTGGGCAATCTGGTGGTTGCATCAGAGGATAAAGCGGACCTCTTTAACCCATTCTTCACCTCCGTTTTCTTGTGCAGGGACCGGGACTTCCCTGCTGTGATAGAAGCCGGACGCGAGGGGATCGCCTTCAGACCTCAGGTTGGGGAGGACCGGGCTAGAGAGCTTCTGGAGGGGCTGGACGCGTTCAAGTCAGCGGGTCCGGATGCTCTCCACCCCAGGGTGCTGAAGGAGCTAGCTGGGGTTATTGCAGGGCCCCTGGCACGGCTCTACGAGCGATCGTGGTGCTTGGGCCAGGTGCCAGACGATTGGAAGGTAGCTAATGTGGGCCCCCTCTTCAAGAAAGGGAAAAGGGAGGCCCCGGGCAACTATAGGCCCGTCAGTCTTACCTCAATCCTGGGGAAACTCTTTGAGAAGATCATCAAGGAGCACATTTGTGATGGGCCGGCATCAGAAATGATGCTCAGGGGCAATCAGCATGGATTTATTAGGGGGAGATCATGTCAGACCAACTTGATTGCCTTTTATGATCAGGTCGCAAAGGCCATGGACACAGGTGTCGCGGTGGATGTAGTCTTTCTGGACTTCAGCAAGGCCTTTGCCACCGTCTCTCACCCCATCCTAATTAATAAACTAGGCGACTGTGGCATAGATGCCTACACAGTCAGATGGATTGCAGATTGGCTGAAGGGTCGCACTCAGAGGGTGGTGGTGGATGGATCATACTCGACTTGGGGGGAGGTGGGTAGTGGAGTCCCCCAGGGCTCGGTCCTGGGGCCTGCGCTGTTCAATTTCTTCATCAGCGATCTTGATGTTGGGGTGGAAAGCAACCTGTTTAAATTCGCTGATGACACCAAAATTTGGGGGGAGGTGAGCACGCTAGCAGGGAGAGAGAGATTGCAGAAGGATCTGGATAGGTTACAGGGGTGGGCAAACAGGAACAGGATGTGTTTCAATACGGACAAGTGCAGGGTGCTGCACTTGGGTAGTAGGAACCAGCAGCACACTTATACGATGGGGAACTCCCTACTTGAGAGCACGGAGGCGGAAAGGGATCTTGGTGTCATTATTGACTCCAAGATAAACATGGGCCGACAATGCGAGGTCATGGTTGGCAGGGCTAACCGGACCTTGTCGTGCATCCACAGGTGCATCTCGCGTAGAGCCAGGGAGGTGATCCTCCCCCTCTATGCGACGCTGGTCAGGCCGCAGCTGGGGCATTGTGCCCAGTTCTGGGCGCCCCATTTCAGGAGGGATGCGGACAACATGGAGAGGGTCCAGAGGAGGGCCACCCGCATGATCCGGGGACAACAGGGCAGACCCTACAGTGAGAGACTGCGGGACCTGAACCTATTCAGCCTCCACAGGAGAAGGCTGAGGGGGGACCTGGTGACCGTCTATAAACTCACTAGGGGGAACCAGAAGGGTTTGGGGGAGACGCTGTTTCCCCTAGCCCCTGCTGGCATAACAAGGAGTAATGGGCACAAGTTGATGGAGAGGAGGTACAGATTGGACATCCGAAAAAACTACTTCACAGGTAGGGCGGCTAGGAGCTGGAACCAACTTCCAAGGGAGGTGGTGCTGGCCCCTACCCTGGGGATCTTTAAGAAGAGGCTGGATACTTACCTGGCTGGACTCATTTGAGTCCCGTTTTTGTTTTTAGGGTTTGTTTGTTTTTTTGGGTTGTTCTCCCGCCCTGGCGGGGGGGCGGGCTAGAAGATCTATTAGGTCCCTTCCGACCCTAAAACTATGAAACTATGAAAACATGAACATGCACACTTTAGCCACAGTCTGGTGTGATATCATGTGCATACATTTATTCGCATGGAAAAACCATGAGTGTACAGATGTTAGGACTTTTCTCCCAGGCCAAAAATAACTAAGAGAAAAATAGCCTGAGAACAACCAGGATTAAAATCACTCCTTGGGAGAATTTCTCTTGCACGAGTGAATGTATGTGCCTGTTCCCTCTGGGAGAAGCCACAGTACAGTTCTTCAGCATCCCAGGAGCTTTGCTGTCACAGCCTCCCCCTCTCCCCCCCCGAGGAACAGTGTGTTGCTCATTGGACTCTGTTGCTATAGCTGAGTGGGAGCAGAACATGCCCCCTTTCTATTCCCAAATTGTGCTACAGGGAGATACAGGCTTCAAGGCATCCAGTCAGGACTGCCCTGTGCACTGCTGTCATTTGTCACCAGGCAGACAGAAGGATCCTGGAGAGCACACCGAGATGTGTACACAATGGCCCCCGACTGTGCAGCATCAGCACTGCAAGCTCTGCTCTTCAAGCATTTGAATATTTGTTCGGGAATCTCTAGGTAAATTTTCCTATCAGGAGATAATTCTCCCAGGTTTGTTCTCAGATCATTTTAACATGTGCATGCAGCCATTGTTAAAGAAAGGATCCAGGGAGGATTTAGAAAGCAGCCACAATATATTAAAAAGGACCATGGGCACTTCAAAACACATATCTACAAGTAAGTTTGTAATGAAACCTGAAATCAAACACTTCAACATTTTCAATAATATTTTGGTAATGAAATTATAAACAATATTTAAAAATATATTATTCTGAATAAAATTAAAAGGGGTATGTTTTAAATACTTTGATATACATTTCATTTTTAAATTTTTTTTTTAATTTTTCAGTAACTCCCGTGATTTAATCATATATTAAAGATCCCTCCTTTATGTTCCATCGCAATGCCTAAGGTCAGTTGAAAACAAATTCCTGTAAGTACCATTTATACAAGTTATCTTGGTCAAAACATGTGGGAGGTTTTAACACCTCAGCTTGAGAACTCTTTC
>NW_005842388.1:304033-315449 GCF_000455745.1 Alligator sinensis
CTTGAGGCCCCCAAAGCCTCAGCTGGAACATCTTACACAAGCAGTGTAAGACCATTTTAGCTGGGAAGCTTTTAGCAGGTGAGGTAAAGTCTGGGTATGCTTTGGAAAAACTGGTTTATTACCATATTTTCTCATATACAACACACATCTTTAAAAAAAAAAAAGATGCTGGAAATTGGGTACACAATGTAAGCTAGTAAATATGGCAACAACAGTTTCTGTTGCTTAAGTTCTTGCCAAGGGAAAGTGACAGTAACTATGGGCAAGTTATACGGAGAGCAGAACAATGAGCAGGCTCAGGTCCCTAGCTGCTGCTACTCAGTGGGAGAATATACATGTGCAATTATTGTGACTAAATATATTCCAGTTCAATTTGAGATAGAATAAATTAATCCTGATGTCACTGTCTAAACATTCATTTAAGCACAGTAATTTACTGTGCTGCCAGATACCATGCATCTGATGGGACCATCCAGCAGGGTGGTAAATCAGTCTACTTCACCAAAATGCTGCACATGTGTAGACAGTGATGTGTTATTATGCAGCAAATTAGTCTAATTTTTTTTTCCTTTTTCTTCCTTTCAAAAACAAGGTACGTGTAAGGTGTGTATCTTATACCATTCTAATATGGCATTTTATTTACTTTTATGTTTTTGTTATTATAAACTACCATTAGCCTTTTTGGGGAGGGCGGCACAGAAATCAACTTAAATCAAATAAATACATATTACTTTAAATTAAAGGGAAAACTCCCAGTGACTTTAATGGTATAGATCATGGTCTCTGTACTTACAACCTGGACTACAGTTCTTATAATACTCCAGGCACTCAGGAAGGTACAGTTAATTCTAATGACCAGTCTTTAATTTCATGATGAGACTTTAGCAGTCACAGACCTTATTTAGGACCAGTACCTGATTATGCTAGGTGCTGCACAAACACAGGTAATAATGGCTTCTGCATGTAAGAGTTTACCAACTAATTAAAGTCAAGAAATAAATGGTTGCAACAAAATCAATGTAGAGTAAAGAATGAAAGAATAGTACAGTAACAAGATCTCACAGTTAAAATGATTTAATTGTGTACATAAAAATCCTTTACATGTTCATACAATAAGTTATCCCAACTAGTGCTTAACCTGATGACTATTGGTTGGTTGCTTTCTTGTTCAAGTCACAGCAGAAGTGGATCTTACAGCAAATTATTTTTCACCATAAAAAGAAACCAGTGAAATCTACCTACTGTAATTTAGTAAATATTTCAGAGACAGGCCTGAATAGTTTATTCTCATGAAGTTTGTGTTCTGTACATATAATGCAGAAAACATCCACGTGTCAGGAACATATGCATATGAATCTTCTCATTGGATTCTGTGACTAACTGGGATATGAATAAAGAGGATAAATACTAGGGCTGTGCAAAGCTTTGTGTGGTGATTCGGTTCAGAGGAGATACAGCCCGAGTTGGTAGCCAAACCTCTGAATCCAAATTTTATCAAATTGAATCGGGACAGTGATTTGAATCACTGAATCGAATCACTGTCCCCCAAATTAGCCAAATCTGAATCCAAAGCAAATACTAGCTGTTTCACACAGGTGTAATAAATACATTGAAGCATAGCAAACTGATTCAAATAACCACAGAAGCCCAATTAACATGCAGAAATGTTGCAATTATTTGAAAGCATTTTAAATGTTTATTAATAAAGTCTAACTATCTTACTGACCCTAAACATATAATTATGTACAAGAACAATGTTTCTAGAATTAAAGACAAAAAAAGATAAAGATAAAAAAATAAGCAAAGCCACTGGCAGCCTATCCAGCCTATCTCAATCCAGCAAGCCCTTAAAGCACATGTTTAACCTTAAAGGAGATAACAGAACTAATCTCATGTCTAAACAAAAACTTGTGCTAAATTGAGGGCTTTAGATTATCAGTATGAATTCAATGAGCACAATGATTATATATCTATATCTGTATCTATATCTATAAATTAAAGGACCATGACATAACAAAGAAAAGAGTACTCTAAAAATCACTCGCTAAAAATTAAATATTCGAGTTCCTAAAATTGTTTCTTTTGGTAGGATCTGGGAATGTTCCACAGAAGAAGTTCAACTCAGAGTGTTTTATGTTATTTGATTAAAGGATAAAATATCTATGAAATCCAGTGTCTAATTTTAAAGTGAGGACCTAAATTTTATAATCCATTTTCATTATACTTGCCTTGAGGCATTGAATGAGGTCATAAAACATATCTCACTGAGGTGACTGTAATTGTGGTCCTATACAAAGGTCATTTCTAGCAGTGGAAAATTTCTACCACTAGAAATTATTCTGGGAGATTCAGTCTACAACTGCTCCCTCTTCCCTGCTTCTTGCACCTCCCTGAAACTGGATTGATCTCATTCTGAGGTAAGTGTGGTCTGCTCCAGTCTTCCTGTTCCTGGGGGGTGGGAGCAGTGGGGCAAGCAGAGAGCCCCTTTCCTATACCAGAAACTCCAGAGTCAGAAGCAGGTGGGAGCAGTTGATAGTTGCTCTTCCCTTCCTCTCACTCTTCCCATCCCTCCCAATCTATGGAAGGAGTGGGGTCAGCTGCTCCCCACACCTTCTCTAAATTGGGGTGACTCCAGTCACTGGAAGGCATGGGAACCTTTCTCTGAGATGCACTCCTCCTCATCCCTAGCTTTGCTGCTCCTTTTTTGAGTCAAGTCAAAACTCAAGACACTCAGGACCACTTCAAATGAGACATCTATTTACAGCCTAAGGATTAAAAGAGATGAGAATGACTCTACAGGAAGAACAATAATCTAGTAGTAAGACGTCTTGATGTAGGAACCAGAGAAAGGAGGGACTAAGGCAGGGAAGAGTGTTTGTACTGCATAACATAATGTTATTACTGTGCTATATTAAATGCCAAGGAGCAGAATACTTGAATTTATACAATATGTTTATTTAATTTTAGGTTCAAATGAGGTAAGGTAGCTGCTTACACAGTGAGGCCTATTGAGGTTTCATGGCTAATATGGTACATAATGTAGCCTACATATAGACTGGGAAACTTAACTACTTTCATAAACTTCAGTTATCCTTCCTGCATCAGCCCACCACTCAGTTCATACTACCTTCAATAGTTATTGTCAGTTTATAGAAAGATTTTACACAATATAAAGTTATGTTTAGGTACAATATATATGAAAATATATAAAAGGTACAATTTAGTATCCACATAGGTTTTATTTTCTTTTGCATAATTCAATAAACAAACTGTCCATTGATTTGATAGTGAATTACAATTTCAGAACATTTTCCATGTGATTTCTGTATTGAAAGATGCTGATGCAGAACACAAAATTAAAACAATCAAAAAGAAGGATTTTGATAAAACTTCTAAATGGCATTTTCCTGGCATTCAACAAGTGACTAGCCATAGTTGATTGTTCTGGCACTACATGAAATGAATAACATGTACCTTGATACATGCAAAGTGTTCTCATTAACTTTGCATTTTCTTCACAAACATTTTACTTATGATCCTATCAAAGAAACTGTCGCTCATATTTAAGTGTGAATCCTCTCATGCTTCTTAGAATGTCTTACCATAGAAAGCTTTCTTCTGTCTAAGAACTGTATTTTGCAAAACTTCTAAAAAATTCCAAATTTAGACCAAATTCAGTGCTCCTATGAAATTTCATTGTGAGGCAATGTAAACTATTGCTTTATTGTACAACATAGCAGAAGGCGGATATAGCACATTTTAAACATCGCTTCAGTAGAAACAAAATAAAATATAGCCATTCTGCCACACTGTGCTATCATCTGAAACTATCTCTTCGTCAAGTAGGGAATGAAGGATGAAAACACTCTGAAGAGGTGGGAGACTGCTATTTATTTTATCATTATCCAAAAATCTTTATTATGCTTATATTTAAAATATGCTTTGAAGTGGCTGGCCATATTATTCCTTAATTATTGCTTTGAATGCATTTATCAGAAAGGTACCTTTGTAGCTAAATTGGTCCTAATTGTTGTCTAAAGCAAAACAAATCAATTTGTAAGCTATTGCTCTTTATGCAATCAGCCCAACTATGCAGATTACATTCAGTGATTCTTGCACAGTGGGAGAAAATTAACTTTAAATAATCACATTTTCTCATTTATTCTTAATGAGAATTACACATAAACATGGATCACTGCCACCATGTTGCATACAAGAAGAGTATAACTAGACTTTGCAGTGTCTGAGCTTATAATATACTGTTAGGTATATGATAATAACACCACATTTAGACTGGTTGCAACATATTTCCAAACTTTCTAATCTGAGCTTCTTCATGTAGACCAGAACAGTGAATTAAGCAGTTCTCAGGAGAGAAAAATATGCACGCATGTGCAGCATGTACTGCATTCTTCCCCAGGGACCTGTTCTTTAGGAAGCAGGTTTTGGATGGTTTCACTGATGACCTTGGACATCCAGCACATTACAGTGAAACAAACTAAAAAAAATAATTTTAGGTTATATTAATTAATCCAGCGGTATCCATTATTTTAAACAAAGGGAATCTTAATGTTACCTACAACAGGCCAACAACAAGAATCAGCTTTAACTGCAAAAACTGCCCAGCATTCAACTTTTGTTTAACTCTTCAGAGCAGAACAGTGCTCTGACACAATTCTCATATTTCTGTTTTAAATGTAGCATGACCCTAGTCCAAAAAGCAGTATTTATGATACTTTAAACAATTCTATTAAAAACAATATTCCAATATCTTGCAAGGTAAAGGATTGTTTAATGTATGCAAATAAAATCAAGAATGAAGAAAACTATAACACCAAATACATAGATACTTTTGTATGTATACCCATATATACACTCCTGAGGAAAAAGATGTTGTATTCGAAAATGCGTACTTTATCCCAAAAACATAGTTGGTGCAATAAAAGATATCACCCTAATAAGCCCTTAACTCACATAAAATCTGGGCTGTCATGGCTACATCACTCTTATACTACCCACCTATAGACATATTATACTAACACAATTCTAGTATACACAAAGAAGAAATCAAGATACACAGGGATAGAGCTATGGATAAAGGAACACTAGAGTTAAGCAAATAAGACAGAAAGGAGAAAAAAATTCCATTACTGATGAGAGCAATATCTAGGTAAGTAATACTGTTATTAAGAGGTAATACTGTATGTTACTTAGCTAGATTTTTGTGGATCTACGAGAAACATCTGAAATTGTACATTGTAATACAAGAAGTGTTGTAATTAAATGGAGGAACTTGAACTACTGAAAGATGTTAACTTAGTTTTTACAGGGATAGGAATAAAATGTGGAGTATCAATCATAATTAGAACTAAAGGACTGAAGTATACACCATGTTTAGGAAGGAAAGAAAAGGTAAATTTGAGGCAGGGATGTAATATATTCTAAAAAACTTGAGATATTATGGGAACAATACTGTGGGTCCTAAGCATTTTGGGGAAGGATATTCATAACACTAGATTTGTCCTAGGTATTTGTTATGGACCAAAAACTTTGAATTTATCTATCAGTATAGATCTGATCAATCATGCAGATCAATGCACAGTTGCACGCATGGTATTGACAGCAGGACTTTGGCTTCTTCAATCAAGGGATTTTGTTTTAAGAAAAAGGTTTGCTAGGAAGAGACAGAATACACCTGACAAAGAGAGGGAAGAACATCTTCGCAGACAGGCTCACTACCCTAGTGAGGAGGGCTTTAAAACAGGTTTTCCAGGGGATGGAGACCAAAGTCCTGAGCTAAGTGAGGAAGTCGCGGACCTGGAGGAAGTACAAGCAGAAGGGGGCAAAAAGGGAGAGCTTCTCATTCTTCTCAAATAGGGCAATCGGCTGATTACTTACGATGTTGGGTGCAGCAGGAGAGAGAGGAGGCTGACTGGGCACACGTGTGGGCTCTCAGCACACACTTGTCCCCTGCAATGTACCTGAGGCGGCAGAGGCTGAGAAGCAACAGCGGGGGCAGCAGCAGCTGACCCCCCAAAGGTAAGCGGGGCAGGAGCCGGCGCAGCTGCAGAGGATCCGGAGGGGAAGCCCCCGGATCCCTCTTTGCTGAGCCAGTCAGGGATCCGTACTCCCGAGCCATGTGCGAACAGAGTGCACAAACAGGTGCACTCTTTAAGGGTGTGCCTGCATTTGCGCGAGGTGGGCACACAAAGAGTAAGTGACAAAAAGGAGCACTTAGCAAGGGCAATGATGACTCGAAGCTCAGCAGCTAAGGTAAGAGCAGCTAAGGTAAGAGCATGGGATGCAACTTCAGCACAGATGGCGTTGCCCACCTGTGGTTCCTCTGAGGTGTCAACTCAGATGAAGCCCTGCCCCCCTGTCTGCAGGGGTGGCCTGGTGGTGACCTTGCCATCAGGGGAAGGGGGAACCCCTTCACCTGTCCCTCATGTGCCCACCTTTGGGCCTTGGAGGAGCAGGTGAGGGAACTCCAGGAGGCAGTGAGCAGGCTAAGGGGGATCAGGGATGATGAGGCTGTAATTGATGGGTATTTCCATTCCTTACAGCTCCAGATGCCCATGGGTGAAACTCCACATGAGGAGTCTGCAGCAGGGGAGTGGAGGACAGTCACCTCTGGATCCAGGAGGCCGATCTGTCGACCAGATCCTATGGTGAGAGAAGTCTCCTGCATGCCTGGAGCTAAGATCAGGGACATCACTGAGGCAATTCCTGCTCTCATTAAGGCCTCTGACTATTACCCCATGGTCCTTATCTGTGTGGGAACTAACGATGCAGCTAGGACCAGCCCTTACTGCATCATGAAGGACTACCATGAACTGGGAAGAAAACTCAAGAAGACTGGAGCACAGGTTGTATTTTCTTCCATCCTTCCGGTTGGCAGCAGCTGGAGATGCCAGGGTGCCCGCATCCAGGAAGTCAACCAGCAGCTCCAGAGTTGGTGTCTTCAGGAGAGCTTTGGATTCTACATCCATGACCAGCACTTCCAGGGAGGAGGCTTCCTGGGAGATGATGATCTTCATCTCTCTCCCAGAGGTAAGTATCTGTTCACCCGCAGGATGGCTGATCTCCTCTGAAGAGCTTTAAACTAGGCTTGTGGGGGTCGGGGAGTGGTGGTCAAAGAGAGCCCAGGGTTGGTAAACCACAAACAAGATGCCAGATCACACCAGGTAAGTGTTAAGGGGTTGGTAAGCCATAAAGAAGGCACCAGACCACACCAGGTAAGTAATAAAGGGAACACACACCGTTAAGGCACAGGGGCACCAAGAGCCCCCTTTGGGGGACTAAAATGTCTTTATACAAATGCCAGGAGTATGGGGAACAAGCAAGAGGAGCTTGCACTCTTGCTTGCTAGCACCCAATATGACCTAGTCGGACTAACCAAAACATGGTGGGATTCTACACATGACTGGGCGGTAGGCATTGAGGGGTATAGGTTGCATAGGCATGACAGAGTGGGGAAAAAAGGTGGGGGGGTAGCACTCTATGTTAAGGAGCAGTATACGTCTTCCACCATTAAGGCGGGGTGGAGGAGGGGAATACCGAGGCATTGTGGGTCAGGATCCAGGGGGGGCCTGGGGAAAAGGACTTGGTTGTGGGGGTCTACTGCAGTCCTCCTCATCAGGATCAAGAGCTAGACAATGTATTCTCCGGGCAGCTAGCAGACGCCACACAGGTGAGGGAGGCGGTGGTCATGGGAGAGCTAAACTACCCAGATATCTGCTGGGAGGGGCGGACAGCCAAAACAAGCTGCTCATGGAGGTTCTTACACTGTGTGCAGGACCTCCACCTAACCCACGTGGTGTCTAGTCCCACCAGGGGTAGCGCCTTGCTTGACCTGGTCTTAGCAAAAGGGGGGGAACGTGTGAGTTCATGGTAGCCTGGGAGATAGTGACCATCACTTGGTCGAGTTTGCGATCCAGCGAAGGGTGGGTAAAGTAACTAGTGGGGCTAAGGTGTTGGACTTCAGAAGGGCATACTTTAGCAAGCTTAGAAGGCTAGTTAGTGAGGGGATGCAACTCAAGAACATAGAGCAAATGGGGGTCCAGGAGGGTTGGAGGTATCTCAAGGGAGAGATCCTTGGGGCTCAAAAGGAGTCTATCCCACTACGTAGGAAGGGAGGTAAGGGGGCAAAAAAGCCCTCTTGGCTGAACAGGGAACTCCAGGAGAGTCTGGGGGCAAAGAAAGAGATATATAGGCGATGGAAGCAGGCAGCAGCCACCAAGGAGGAATATATCTCCCTGGCGCGCTATTGCAGGGAATCAGTTAGACAGGCCAAGGCAGGGCTTGAGCTCAGGCTGGCTTCAACAATCAAGGATAATAAAAAGTCCTTCTTCAGGTATATAGCAGGCAAAAGGAAAGCTCAGAGCAACATAGGGCCTCTGCAGGACATATCAAGACAGTTGGTGCTTGATGCGGGGAAAAAAGCAGAGCTCTTCAATGAGTTCTTCGCTTCAGTATTTCTATGTACCGACCAAGCCAGTTCCCTTATCTTCATCACTGACGGATGTCCACATGGCACCAGTCTGCCTACGGTTAGTTCTGAAATAGTTAAGGAGCTCCTGGTGGAGCTGGATGGGTACAAGTCAGCAGGCCTGGATGACCTCCATCCATGGCTGCTGAAAGAATTGGCCAGTGTCATAGCTGAGCCACTGGCACAGCTGTTTGAGCACATGGTGCTCCGGCCAGGTCCCTGAGAACTGGAGAAGGGCCAGTGTGGTGCCCATTTTCAAGAAAAGGAGAAGGGGTGAGCTGGGTAACTTTAGATAGGTCAGTCTTACCTCTATTCCTGGGAAAATGCTAGAGAAAATAATCAAAGAACACATTTGTGCAGGCCCAGCAGGGGAAATGATACTGAGGGGAAACCAGCACGGGGATCCTGCCTGACAAACCTTGAAGCCTTCTATGACCAGGTCACACACTACGTGGACGCAGGAGCCGAGGCTGATGTCATCTTTCTGGACTTTAGGAAGGCCTTTGACACAGATTCGCACCCTATCCTCATTGGGAAGCTAGAAGACTGTGGAGTGGATGCCTATATGGTGAGGTGGGTGGACAACTGGCTTAGGGACCGCACCCAGAGAGTGGTGGTGGATGGTTCCTTCTCAGCCTGCAGGGAGGTTGGCAGTGGGGTCCCACAGGGTTCGGTCCTTGGACCGATATTATTTAATATCTTCATCAGCAATTTGGAGAGGGCGTGGAGAGCACCCTCTCCAAGTTCTCTGATGATACCAAGTTATGGGGCAAAGTTAGTACACCGGAGGGCAAAAAAAAAAAAGGAGGGCCACTTACATGATTAGTGGCCTTCGTGATGGACCCTACGGGGGAAGGTTGAGAGAGCTGAATCTCTTCAGCCTTCACAAGAGACAGCTGAGGGGAGATTTTGTGGCCACCTATAAATTTATTAGGGGAGGTCAACAGGGAATAGGGGAAGCGCTGTTTACTAAGGTGCCCCAGGGAGACATTAGGAATAATGGGTGTAAACTAGTTGAGAGTGGATTTAGGTTAGGTAGTAGGAAGAAATGTTTCACAGTAAGGGTGGCCAGGATCTGGAATGGGCTTCCAAGAGAGGTGGTGCTATCACCTAGCTTGGAGGTCTTCAAGAGGAGGCTAGATGTCACCTGGCTGGGGTCATCTGACCTCGGTCCTCTTTCCTGCCAGGAGCAGGGGGTCGGACATGATGATCCATTGTGGTCCCTTCTGACTCTACAATCTATGAATCTATGATGTCTGTACATGAATGCACAGAGCCTGGGAAACAAGCAAGAACTGCAAGTCCTTGCACAGATTTAGAACTATGATGTGACTGGAATAACAGAGACTTGGTGGGATAGCTCACATGACTGGAATACTCTCATGGTGTGTAGAAAACTGTCCAGGAAGGACAGGCAGGGGAGAAGAGGAAGAACAGTTGCTCTTTTTGTAAAAGAGCTGTATGATTGCTCTGTGCTCCAGTATGAAACTGGAGATAGGCCTGTTGAAAATCGCTGGGTTAGGGTCAGAGGGGAGAGCAACAAGGGTGATGTTGTGGTGCGTGTCTGCTATAGACCACCAGACCAGGAGGAAATGGGAGATGATGCTTTCAAGCAGCTAGTGGAAGTTTCATGATCACAAACCCTGGTTTTCATGGGGAACTTCCATCACCCTGGCATCTGCTAGGGGGGCAATATAGCAGTGCACAGGTAATCCAGGAAGTTTTTGGAGAGTGTTGAGGACAACTTTGTGGTGCAGGTGTGGGAGAGGCCAACTAGGGGCCATGCTCTTCTTGATCTGCTGCTCACAAAAAGGGATGAATTGGTGGGGAATATAGGAGTGGATGGCAACTTGGGCAGCACTGACCCTGAAATAATTGAGTTCAGGATCCTGGGAAAAGGAAGGATGAAAAGCAGCAGAGTAAGGAATTCAGAAAAGCAGACTTCAACTGGCTCAGGGACCTCATGGGCAAGATCCTTTGGGAAACCAGACTGAGGGGGAGAGGGTCCAGGAGAACTGGCTGTACTTTAAAGTAGTCTTACTGAGAGTGAAGGAACAAACCATCCTGATGTTCAGGAAGACCAGCAAGTATGGCAGAAGACCAACTTGGCCTAGCAGGGAACTCTTCAGTAAACTAAATCACAAAAAGAAAGCTTATAAGTGGACAGTTGGATAAATAACTAGGGAGGAGTATAACAACATTGCTCGGGCATCTAGGGATGAAGTCAGAAAGGCCAAAGTGCAACTGGAGTTGTAGCTAGCAAGGGATGTGAAGGGTAACAAGAAGGGTTTCTACAAGTATGTTAGTTGTAAGAGGAGAATCGGGGACAGTATGGGTCCCGTACTGAATGGGGGAGGCAACCTTGTGACAGAGGATTCAGAAAAGGCTGAAGAGTTCAATGCCTTTTTTTATCTTAGTCTGCACAAGCAAGTTCATCTCCCAGACTACTGCACAGTTTAGGGAGGAGGTGAGTAGCCAACAGCAGTGAAAGAACAGGTTAGGGCAGGGGCAGTGGCAATGCATGGGGATGCATGTGGTGCATGTGTACCCCCTGAGTGTGGTGGTGCACTCCCTACAAAAAGGCACTGCCAACAGTGTTGGCAGCACTTGTGGGTGGTCGCCACTCACCACCCCACTGCTGACACTGCCGGTGGCATCTGCAGGCAGTCTGTGATCCCTGCTGACCTCTCCAGCCACTGGGGGCACACTTCGTTCATGGGCAGGGGTGAGGAAACTACGGCCTGCAGGCTGGATCCAGCCCATGGAGGGGCTTTGTCTGGCCTGCGACAAGTCTCTTCACCCTGGCTGGCCCAGACACTGCCCAGCTGTAATGCATTCTGCTGCCCCTGGGCATGAAGCAGGACTGGAATAGTTCTGCAGCTAGGCTGCCCTTCTAGGCAGCTTGGATGGTGGCAGCTACTTTCAGCT
>NW_005842388.1:315597-316070 GCF_000455745.1 Alligator sinensis
GAATAAAATATGTTATTGTGGATTTTGGTTTTTAGTATATAGTTTGGTGTTTTTTCTGTTTCTAAGATGGCAAACCCCCTTCCCAAAAAAATTACTTCTGGGGGCAAAGGGAGGGACTTTTCAGTGGTAAAGGTCAGGGGTTAGTGGGTGATACATCTGGTTCCAAGATGGTGACCAGGGGGCAGGCACTTATCAAGGGGCAGGGCCACCCTTGTGGCCCTCAACAGCTCACTGAAACTCATTAAGGGGCCTTCCAGCCAAAATCACTGCCTGCCCCTTGATCAGGGACTATTTAGAAAAGATGGACATATACAATTCTATGAAGCTGGATGGGATGCACTCAAGGGTGTTGTAAGGGAGTGGCTGATGAGATTGTAGAGCTGCTGGCCATCATCTTTGACACTCATGGCAATCAGGAAAGGTCCCAGATTATTGGAGAAAGGCAAATACAGTGCCTATATTTAAGCAAGGGA
>NW_005842388.1:316101-319077 GCF_000455745.1 Alligator sinensis
CCAAGGAACTACAGATCATTCAGCCTCATTTCAGTCCCTGGAAAAAACATGGAGGAGATCCTCAAGGAATCCATTTCTAAGCACTTGGAGAAGAAGAAGGTGATTAGGAAGAGCCAGCATGGATTTACTAAGGGCAAGTCATACCTGACCAACCTGATTGTCTTCTGTGATGAGATAACTGGCTGTGGATGCAGGGATACCAGTGGATGTGGTATACCTTGATTTTAGCAAGGCTTTTGATACAGTCTCCCACAACATTCTCACAGGAAAGCTAAGGAAGTATGGGATAGATTAATGGACCGAAAGGTGAATAGAAAGCTGGCTGCAGCATCAGGCTCAGAGGGTAATAAATAATGGCTTGATGTTTAGTTGTCAGCCAGTATCAAGTGGAGTGCCCCAGGAGTCAGTCCTGGGGCTGGTTTTGTTCAATGTCTTCATCAACATCCTGGAAGATGGCATAGAGTACACCCTTAGCAAGTCTGCAGGTGACACCAAGCAGGGGGGAGTAGTAGATATGTTGGAGGGTAGGGCTAGGATTCAGAGTCACCTAAACAAATTGGAGGATTAGGCCAAAAGGAATGTCATGTGGTTCAATGAAGACAAGTGCAAAGTCCTGAAATTAGGTTGGAAAAATCCCATCCACCAGTAAACGCTGGGGGCTGAGTGACTGGGCTGCAGCTGTGCAGAAAAGGACCTGGGACTTACAGTGGACAATAAGCTGAGTATAAGCAAACTTTGTGCCTTTGTTGCAAAGATGGCTAATGGAATACAGGGCTGCATTGGTAGGTGTCTTGCCAGCAGGTCAAGGGAAGTGATTATTCCCCTCTATTCAGCACCGGTGAGGCCATATCTGGGGTAATGTGTCCAATTTTGGGCCCCCCACTACAGAAAGGATGTGGACAAATTGGAGAGTGTGCAGCAGAGGGCAACAAAAATGGTTCAGGAGCTGGGGCACATGATTGATGAGGAGAGGCTGAGGGAACTGGACTTACTTAATTTAGAGAAGAGAAGACAGAGGGGATTTAATAACAGCCTTCAACAACCTGAAGGGAGGTTTGAAAGAGGATGGAGCTAGACTGTTCTCAGTGGTGGTAGAGGACAGAACAAGGAGCAACAATCTCAAGTTGCAGCAAGGGAAGTTGAGGTTAGATATTAGGAAAAAAGTCTCTGAACCTTGGTTCTGTTCCCTTCTCCACTGAACATTTCATTGTTTAAAAAGGAAAATGGATACAACAGTGCCATTCTCCAACTGCCCTCAGATCTTCTAGTGTAGGTTATAATGTTATTATGGTGTTCTCCTAGGCAGGTGAGAGCTATGAGTCTGAGAAAGGCCTGGATGTAAAAGCTGATCCCAGGAAAACTATGTGATGTCGCAGTGGAAAAGGCAAATGAAAATCTAGGATATATCAAGTGATGTATTTCTTGCAGAGATAAGAAAGTATTAATGCCATTGTATAAGAAAATGGTGAGGTCTCATCTGGAATATTGTGTACAGTTCTGGTTATGTGTATTCAAGAAAAATGAATTTAGGCTTGAACTGGTGCAAAGAAGAGCTATTAGGATGATCAGGTTAACTGAGAGCTTTTTTTTTTTTATGTGGGAAGTCTAAATTAACTGCTTTTGCAGCCTTCACAAAATGAAGCCTGAAAGGAGATAACATTTCTCTTTGAACTCATCAAAGTAAACTGCAGGCATTGAGAAGATCTGTTTCAGCCTAAGGTCAAATCTATACAAGAACATACATTATTCACAGATGCATTTTAGGAGGAAACTAGATTTCTTATTTCTTCCTGTGATATAGTCCAAGATACCAACTCTATAACCAGTCACAAGTTATCATGAAATACTCTCTCTTCAGAACTCAAACACTGAGATAGTCTTGTTGAATATCTGGTTATTTAGTTCCACTGAAATTTTTCAGTCCTCTCACATTAACGTTAGGCCTTCTAAAAGTTCATTTACCTCAGTAAATTCCCATAAACTTACTGCACAATGCAAATGAATCTGTACTTCTTTAGAACTCACTGGCTGTAATAAGCCTCAAATTGTCTTCTACCAATTCAACACTGTTGCTGGAATAGCTCTCTGTATCAGCTGGTTGGCAAAAGCAATTCAAGCATCAAAACAATGTGCAATAGATATAGCACTATAACCATAGCCGGACCATGAGAGGTAGGCATGGAAGTGAGGGTAAACTGTAAACCACCCAAAACTTTGGGGAAGTTCAACTCTACATGTAATTTTTTATACTATTTCTACTGAAAAACAATTTTGTTTGCTTTCCATTTTTATTGTGGCGTTTTTTCACTCTAGTGATAGAGACCATTATAATTTTTGTTTTTGTGGGATCTCCATACATGCACAATGAACTGGATGAGCATATTTTTCTTGTTTCCAGTGATAGTTAAGCTGTAAATTAGCATTCCCATGATAAGGTCCCAAAAAGGGATAATTCCCAGAAAGGCTTATATAGCCCTGAAATGTCACTTTTTCCTGTTACTGCTGTATAAGAACTGGCAGGAATGTTTTCCCTATGTAACCAACAATTGACTATTTTCAAAGCTCTTTGGGATATGTAGGGGATTAATTGCATTCTATCAAAAGTTTGGTGAAATGGTATTCTGTCTCTAGTAGGCCAAATCAAGAAGTTCAGGGGAAAAAATGACGTATGTTATTGCCATGCTCAACTTCCTTAGAAAAAAAAAGTTTTTATCTGTATACTCATTTCAGCAAACATTTAATAATAAATTAATTATTGACAATGAATAAACTTGACAAATAAAATCTACCATAGTAATGTTATCACAGGGGTACCTTTGACTGGGTTTTTATGGTTAATGTCCTGTAATAAATTCATTTAATTTATACATAAAGCAGATGCCAGTGTGAAGGTTACACTTTCACACAAACAAATGGAATTACAGCTTTGTACAAAGGCTATACCTAGCTATTGCAACTCAGAAACAGACTGCTAGT
>NW_005842388.1:319108-322626 GCF_000455745.1 Alligator sinensis
TTCCAGTTTAAGTACAAACTACTCTAATTTCACAGTTGAAGCGTAGAGTTGCCAGAGAGTCCCCATTGAGTAAATTTCACATTTGCATGCATTCAAGGTCATTACTGAAGGTGATAGAAATGAGACTTGACACCTTCATTTATTTATTGTCAGGGAGTGGGCTTGAAATTTGCACTGACTCTAATCATGCTGATTCCATGTCCAAGTCAAGGTTATTACAGTCTTCTTTTACCTTGTCAAAGAAGAATATCTACATCTAAAACACATTCTCTCAATAGGTTTCATCTTTTATCAGATTTCAGGTTCAGTAACTCTGACACAGATACTCAATTTATACTGTGCAATCTGCATGTACACAGCTCCATCAATTTATGTTTTCCTCTCATAAGATTAAAAGAGCAGTTATCTTTCAGCTACTATGTTCGTAAGTACCTCATTCAAATGGTGCTGTTCAATCCTTCAGACGCAACAAAATGAAAAGAGATTGTATGTATGTATTTTAATAAGTTCAGTTATTACATACAGGTATTAAAGGCATATTCTGTGAGGGGATTATTATTGGATATAGACTTTGAATTATGCATATAGAATTCTTCAGAGCAAGAAAAAAAAGTCAAAATATTAAGTGAGCATTTCTTAAAATGTAATCCTTATCCATCAGTCTGCCATTGATCCATTATAGTGACACACAATTCTGGTCAATGAGCACAGTGAAGAGTATGTTTCTACCTGCTGTTCTACTACAGAACAAAACCATACATTCAACTTCATGTTTGGCCAAGCCAGTATCAAGTGGTGAAGGATGAACTGAAAATCTCTGAACACTTCATAAGGGTGCATCTTCTCCATGATATAGTTGAAGAACTGATATATGGACAAATTACAGTGTTGTCAAAGATCATACAGTGAACTAGTAATACAGTAAAAAAAATAGAAGCCAGGGCCTTTGGTCAGAATATCCTTACTCTAACCACTGTCTTCCAGATAAAGACCCAGCTCCCTAGGCACTATGCACAGCCTGAGCGGTCTTACATGACTCCCAAAGCTGCTCCTCCAGTAGCAGCTTCAGGAGCCTTGGGCCTATTGCCTGCTGAGGAAGAGCTCCCCAGCTTTTCTTGCTCCACTCTTCTTAAGTCCCTCACCACATCTCTTCCCCCAGCCTGCTAAGCATGCTCCCCTTTTATACACTGCAGGGGAGGCACCCCATGGGAAAGGGATCCTGGGGGGAGTGGGCTTAGCAGGAGAAGACCCTATCCCATTTGAGGGACCAATTGGTTGGAACCCAGATAGGGTGCGTCTAATATCTGGTATAGTTATGTTTCCTATTCGGTATCTATTGTTATTGTTGGTGTTATAAATAGTTGGGTGTATTAATTCTGTATAATGGGCTTTGTAAGGATGTCTTTATTAGCTAACCCACTTGTGGTATAAACTTGCTGGATTGACTGTCCTGGGATCCACCCCTCTTCTGGGCCTGAGGCACAGGTACTTACCCAAATGCCTTCCCTAGGGGCGACTTCCTCCAGCTAACAGACCTTTATATGTATATTTGTATTTATATCTCTAATTATATATATCTTAATGAGTTTTAGAGATATATGTTGGTAATTCAATAAATTGTATATAGTTAAGAACTTTGGGCTTGGGCTAACTCTATAGAGGAAAGAGGGATCAGCTCAAAATTCTGGCATCCCTCTCACAGCACCCCCCTCCTGCCTACCCATCCCATCCGATTGAGAATGGGGCACACCCTTGGGTGTACCTGGGTTATACAAACTAGTTTCTAAGCTTAGGCAATATCAATAAAGTGGAGACATAACAGCTAACAATTGATTTCCTTTATATAATACTTTCTGTTCAGCTGAAAAATAAGTAGTAAATCGATGAATGGGAAATCAATTCTTTTCTTACTCCTTGCAAGCCACAGATAAATACTTGTAAAAGATTTGGGAGTTACAGTATGCTGATAATTTTTTTATGCCAGCTCTTTTAATGTCCTTAATGCATCATTTTTCAAAACATCAATCGTTTTACCTAATAAATGTAACATTTTGCATTTTTGCTAATGAACTAATATAAAACTACCACACTGAAATAAGAAAAAGTACAGATAACTGTCAAAAGCCATTTAGTCATGGCCTTCAGGTTCACTGGCTTATTTTCCAGAGTGTTGCTTACTGGGTAATTGGAACATGAAGGGCATATTCTTCTTATATGTGAATATCAGCCAGTGCTTTAAACTAGGTACTTCTACAATCCTCAACATAGTAATATCCAAATACATCAGTCATTAATAAATTTACCCTCATAATACCCCTTTTGAGTTAGAAAAGCATTATTATCCCCAGGAAATGAGCACATGACATTTCAGTCCAATACCTTAACTGCAACCACTGTTGTTACTTCCTATGACAAAAGTCATCAAGAGAAAAAAGTATTTTAAGAGTAATTTGTAACAAGGGAGTTAATCACTCATTACTACATGGTTCATACTCTTCTGTTTAAAAAATGTCTTAGTGCCATATATATGTACTGTTTTTACTTCAGTAAATTTTAAGATAATAAACTAGTCTTATGGAGAATGAGGACAAAACAGTAAATGAAAACAAAAATACTCATACCCATACCTTTCAATCCACTATAAACAGAGTTGCAAAGACAAATTTTTCTAGCTATGCATGGCCTTAGGACTGGCCAGAAGTATTTTACTGGGTAGACAACATTCTATTTAGCATCTTTCTACTCCTTTTTAATGGACCTATAAAGGTTGTTTTATAAATATGGAGTTCAGTATTACTGTGCAAACAGCATGCAACAAAAAACCGATATTTGTTTCAGATTTAAGGATCTTCCATGAGTATTGTTTATCTGACATCTTTGCCAAAAGATGACTTAAAAGATTTCTAAATCTTGGAAGGCTGAGATTGTCCCTCTACTATCTCTGAATATATTTAAATAATTTCAACGGAAAGATTTCTGATCCAGAAGAGCTTCCATAGGACTCCCTAAAATGACAACATGAAGCCTTATGAGCATGGGCCAAATTAAAATGAATATCTTCTGTATGTTTAACAGGGGCGGGCAAAGTCTGGACCATGGGCTAGATCAGGCCTGTGGTGGACATTATTTCCCAGCAGCCCATGCCCACATCACTGCAGCCAGTTTCCATGGAGACCCCAGGAGCAATGGGGCTGTGACAGTGCGGGGTCAAGGCTTCCATGGAAACCAGCCCCAACAGGGTTAGCAGGGTGTATGGCTGGGTGAGGAACTGCTCTGGGGCTGGGATCTTGCAGCAGTGACAGCATGGTCTGGAGTCTTGGCAGAGCTGCAATCTGCTCAGACCTGTCCCCAGACCATACTGTCACCATTGCAAGATCCCAACTCTGTTAGTTTGCATCTCCCTACCCAGCCACATGCCCTGCCAGCACGGCTGGGGCTGGTCTCCATAGAAACCCTGGCCCTGTGCTGTCATAATGCCAAAGCTGCTGGGGTCTCCATGGAAACCAGCTGCAGGAATG
>NW_005842388.1:322657-331163 GCF_000455745.1 Alligator sinensis
CCACTGTCCATTTTCCCACCCCTGGCTTACGAGCTAGAAACGAGGTGATATAAAGCCTTCCAGCTATAGAGTCTTGTCCAAGGCCTGCCCATACAAGAAGTCACTAAAACCTATTACAAATCAATCAGGTTTCTGGATATCATATATTAAGAGAGCTGATCTTTTCAGAAAACTTTCTACCAGGTTGGTGTTCACATTTGAAAAAACACCAACCAAAGTTTGCACTCTTCCTGTCAGTGTTATAAAATAAAATAAAATCAAAAGACAATTACTTCATCTAGCCAGACCTCTCTATATTTTTATTTACATGAATGCAAATTATTTAGAAGACATTTTATGGAGAATTTTAACAAGTAACTTTCAGGAGGAAACAACATTAATCAATTCACTTATCACGAATTAAAGCTGGTCGGAAAGGGAAATTTGTCATCATGTAAATAACTGAGAGATGTATTTTCTTTTTTAATTAGTATGAAAGTCAATCTCAAAATATTTAATTGAAAGTTTGGAACTTTCTGATTTGTTAATATTGATGTATTTTATTATTGTAGATATTATACACATATTAAACACACTGCTATACTAAAGTGAAAAGCATTGACATTATTGAGAAAGTCAAAATGGAGCATTTTAAAATTTCTCTGTCACATATGGTTGAACTAGAGACATTCCCACAAAACATATTGATGAAACAGCATTTTTCTGAAAAAAACCTGTTCTGTTTTAAATTTTGAGAGAGAACATGATCAAAAATTGACTTTCATTGTTTTTGTGTCTGGTTTCTATGGCTTAAAAGAACAATATGGCTTTTTCCTATACAACATATTTGTATATGTTGTATACATATTTCTGCCCCAAACATATTTTGGGGTTCATACCAATGACAATTAATAAATGGCATAGGACATAGGGAGTCTGTTAATTCCATCTTTGATAAGCAATTGAGGGTTTCAGCATTTTATATCTATAAGGATTAATAGATCTGTGAGTGCTTTGTTACGCATCCAATCAATGCTTGATTCGCTGTTGTTAAGCCATTGAGTAATAACAAATGTGAATAGGAAATCTTGTCAGATTTATGGCACTGGTATTTATGTGATTACAGAGCTAATGCATGACAGTATCTGCTTTAAATGAAGAGCTTGTATAACAGACAGCTTTGCAACTGTTATTCAGAAAAAGAATTCGCTTTTATTCTTAAAAATTAAATACACAAAGTATGCTGTCCTACAGGCTGATGTTACTTTGTATTTACGAAGCGTACACTATTGGTTTTCATGGTGCATATCTAAACAATGTTGACTTGGGAATGCAGGACTGGATATGGCTCCTAAGCCATCAATATGTAGATTGCATTGTTGGCACTGTTGGAAAGATGGGCATTCAAGCACTCTGAACCAGAAATGTAACTGAGTAGTTATGCATCTTGGCTGGTGGCAGTGCGCCAGAGCAGGGATAGGGGCAGGTGCTGGGGCTGACAGAGGTAACAGGACAGGTCACTGCTGCAGGGATTAACGTGGAAGCCACCAGTGAAATCTATCAAGTAGCAATTTAAAAGCTGAAATTCAGTGGCAAAATAAAGAAGAAAGAGGGTTAACTGACACCTCCCTCCACTTTGCCTGTAATCAAACCTCTAGCCAGTGTCAACTCTGCTGCTCTGTTCTCCCCACCCATCTCATACCCAGTGCTGAACCTGACCAGTGCTGCTGCACAGAAGATGCAGAGTGGAAGAGGATATGTTGGGGAGCAGAAAAAGATGGCAGCCCACCAGCTATATTGTAGCCCACCTGCCTACTTAGGCAGCACCTGGGTCTCAGCCCTACTCATGCATCAATAGCTGTGCTATTACTCTGAACTCTGCTAAGACTTGTCTCCACTTTTTGCCTTGGGCCCTGCGTTCCTGGACGGGTATTGGTACTTTATCCCTTGCCTAGCCCCATTCACCTATTTCTTTGTGGTTCCCTGACTCCACTGTAAATCAACAGCCCCTGACTTTGGCATGTTCCTCATCTCTGGCTCAAACCTCCAATTTTCACTCTTGCTATAGGCATTGCTTTGGACCATGCATGCTACCATCTCTGTCAGTCTTTAACTTCTGAATGAGTTCCCACCCTGCCCTAACTTACTATACACTTTTATCTCATAGTTATTTTTTAAGAACATACCCATTATGAAATTATGTGGGGGTGAAGCCCAAATTATTTACCAAATTGGGCAGGCTCCTAAATTCTTAGTTTAAATAAACAATATGATTTTCAAAAGTACTAACTACTTCCACGGCTGTAACAGATTTTAAATCAGACCCTCATGCCATTTCACAAACGTGCCAAAAAAGATAATGCAAACTATTACAAAATTTACAATGCATAAATACAAAGCCTTTACCTATAATAAGCTATAAATAGTAACAAAGAACTAGATCTTCAGATTGTGTAAAATTTGGACTGCTTTATTAATTTTAATTAAAGTATATGGCCCCCAATCACATAGCCATATCTTAAACTTGGCATTTTAGCTTTCTTTTTTTTAAAAGGCTACATAAAAACAATACAGCACCAGATTTTAGCTACTGCCCTCCTTCTGCTATGTGTTGTTTACAACTGTAAATTAGTCTTTCAAAATCCTAGCAACATTTTTTTTTCTCATACTATAAACAACTGATTTATATTCCTTTCTCAATGATTTTCTGAATGTTTTCCCTAACTATATGTCAGGTCGGTGAGAAATACATCCACAATGTGTTCACAGTTAATGATTACATGTTTCAATGCTTTTCTTCTTAAAGCAATATTTAAAATTTTATTCTGACGTCTTTCATACCTGTTACTATAAGATTTTATATTTCAGAGGCATTAGGGCTGGAAGAGACCTTGGGAGATCATCAATTCCAGCCTCTTGCCCCAAGGGCAGGAAGTCAGCTATGGTCAAAGGATTCCAGCAAGATAAGCGTCCAAATGCTTCTTAAAGGAGTCCAGAAGAGGTGCTTGTGCCACCTCTGGAGGCAGCCTATTCCAGAGGCTTTGGGGGCTTGAACAATAAAGAAGTTTTTCCTTATGTCCAGCTTAAAACAGTCTTGGAAGAGTTGGTGACTGTTGGTCCTTGTTATCCTATGGGGTACTCTGGTGAACAGACGTTCCCCCAGATCCTGATGCACACCACCCCTGATGTACGTATAGGCTGCTACCAGGTCTCTATGAAATCTATACCTGTTACTATAAGATTTTATATTAATATTTTATTTTAGGCCAAAATTATATGTTGTTATTTTGAAAACTGAAATATTTTTAAGTTTGTAATGATCAAAGTGCTAGGAAAACTTATCATGTCTTTCTTACTCTTTTAGGGATGGAGTGTTGTTGTAGTCATGATGGTTCAGGAAATGTGAGAAGCATAACTCTTCAATAAAGATATACAAAAATAAATTAAACTTGCCATAGATACCAAGCCGGTACACAATACATTTATAAACTAGTTTATTAAATTCTATCAAATGTAATGCTTTATTTTTCTAAAAAAGATACACTGCCATTATTCAGATTTATGAATGTAATATTTTATATATCTTCTGAAAGTAACAAGTTGGTTCTGAAAAGCTCTTCTCTTATTTGTATATATCCAAATGTCCAACAGTGTGGCATAAAAATGTAAGTCATATAAATCTAAGCAATATAAATTCAACCATGAAAGGTGTAGAGTCTTTATCTCAGATTCTTATCAGATCTGTTCAGGTGAAACCTTACAATTGTTCAAAGACCCACAGATAGTGAGTTTTAATAATGCTGTGCATGGGTGTCAGGGTTTTCTTACACTACCACAGTGGCTTTCAAACTTCCTCAAGTCAAGGGATCATTTTGTAACGCTTCTTATGCTGTGAAACCTCTATCTCTATTATGAAGAGTGGAACAGAGCCAGGTGACCCAGCTAGCAATGGCAGCACACTGCCTCCTGGCCCATTCTACTCTTACTCCCAATCTTTCTGCAGAACCCCTGATGACCTATCACAGAACCCCAGGGTTCTGCAGAACATGATTTGAAAACTACTGCGTTACTATGATTGCATGATTCATGCAAAAGGCAAAATAAAAAAAAAAAGTGAAGATGAGTGTAACTACATGATGATAAACAAGGGAAATGGCTAACTATTTAAATTATGTATTGCTCCTCCATTACTGTACACTATACATCTCACTGTTTTTAAAAATGTATTATTCTTCACAACATTCCCATGTAGCAGAGAAGTACTATAATATCCATATGGTAGATGGGAAATTGTGACAGTAAGGGATAAAGACTATAAAGGATTTAGTAGCAGTGTGGGAGCAGGACACAGGAAGAATTCTGGTACTTAAGTCTAGAACGCTAGTCCTAAAACCTCCCATCGGTGGCAGGGTTTATTTTCAGGGACAGTGACAGTTCATCAATACTCCCTTTTTCAGCTCATCAAAGCTCCCTTTTCCAGGCATGTTAGTCAGGGAACAAAAAAAAAAAAAAAATTATAAATATTATCCAGTTATTTATTCAAAACGATTTTGTAGGCATGGTTTGAAAAGCTTAATTGATTTAACAAAATAAATAGCCATTACTTAATTTTCCATAAATATTTGAGGTAGAAACTGAGGCAAATTCCAACAGCTTGATTTAACAAGAATAAGATAACCCAGGAGTGAAAATGAAGCGTGAATAGAGTATGCTTTCAATTTATACAAAGACTGATCCCTGTATCTCTAGGTACCATATCTGAACAGGATGTGGGTGACCATGGTCATCCACAGATCTCTTCTCTTCGAGGCATACAGAATTTCCAGTGTTGATACATTCATCCATTTAGATAGACTCTTGACATAGGACCAGTGGCAACATGAAGGGGGTGCACAGGGGGTGCACGTGTACCCCCTGAGAGTGCTGGTGCACTCCCTGGAAGCTAGCATTCCCTGCTTAGGCAATGGGCAGGGGGGGCAGGTGGGAGTGCTGGTGCCCACCCTGAGAGCACTGGCTAGGGAGTGGGGGCACCAGGAGAATCGCTGCGGCCGCTTACAGGTTGGGTGTGAGACCAGCTGCGGGGACCCCCTTTCCCCCCAGTCACTGACTGGCTACTGGGGGGGCAAGTGCCCCCCCGTAATTCAGGAGGCACCAGTTGCCCATGCATATGTCAAACTCTGTCTTCCATGTTCTCTCCTTCCTTCAATCTTTCTAGTTATGACCAGACTTTCAATTTCCTCTTTTCTTATAAATGTGTCTGAGAAACTCCAACTCTCTTTCTGATGTTAATCAGCAGCTTTCTCCCACAGCCTACTCTTAACAAAATACCTTCATTTGACGTGTGACTTGTCCAACTTACCTTCAAGATGTGCCTTAAGAACCACATCTCACTTTCTTTAATTCTCTTTTCCATACTTGGTGATATTGTCCAACATTCTGATGCATACATGAGGACTGGTATAATATAGCAATCCAAAATTCTTAACTTTGTTCTGATACAAATTTTACTATTTGTCAATATATTTTTCATTTGCAGAAATACATCTTTTGCCACCCTTATTCTCCATTTTATTTCATGATCACATTTACCATCTGATGTTATCCAGCTTCCCAATTAGTTAAATTTATGGACCTGCTTCATCTGTTCCTTTTTCACTTTGATGTTACATACAGGAATGATCTTCTTTGAAATTACCATGCATTCTGTTTTTCTACAGTTGATACTTAAACCCTTCTTCTCGTTTTCACTATTTTATCTAAAATTCCTTGCAGCTTTTCTTCTGAATCAGCTATTAAGATTGTCATCACTAAGCTATTAAGACTGTCAGCATAATGCAAGTTGTTCAAAATCTCTCCACCAACGATCAGCCCTGGTAAATCCTCAATCTCCCTCAGCATTTTCTCACTGTACAAGTTGGACAAGTCAGATGAAAAAACACAGCCTTGCCTCATGCTTCTCTTAATTTAGATGGAATCACTTAATACATTTTCTATCTTCACTGCTGCCGTTTGGTCCCAATAGAGGTTTCTTAAAATTCTCAATCTTTACCATCACTATCCAGTTCTTCCAGCATTTTCATTAGCTCCTCATGCGTGACTCTATCAAAAGCTTTGGTATAATCAATAAAACACAAGAAAAGGTCTTTCCTCATTTCTATTGCCCTCTCCAAAAGCATTTGTACCATGAAGATAGCATTTCTTATAACTCGATCTTCAACAAAACCACACTGAACTTTTGCGATATCGAGTCTTATTCTACTTCTAGCTTTCAACATCAGCACCTTTAATAAGTTATTTGTCACATGGCTCATTAAACTGATGGTTCAATAGAATTCACATTCAATGGTTCCAGGTCTTTTGCTGAGTGCAATAAACAGCGATTAACTGAGGTCCTCAGGTATTTTTCCATTTTCATAAATCTCATTGATAACAGTCGTTAACTTTTCTATACCAAACTCTTCCAAACATTTTATTTTATCTACTGCCATCTCATCTGGTCCTAGTTTTATTGGTGTTCATTCAGTTGATAACTGTTGGTACTTCTAACTTAAGAATTTTCACACCATCCATGTTCTTCTTAATAGATGGCTTTTCTACTCAACTGTTGTGGAATAACTCTTCAATATACTCTGTCCATCTTTATAATACTTGTTCTCGTTCTATATTACATCACCATTCTTGGCTTTTATACATCCCCTGGCAGTACATCCTTATTTGCCTGTGATGTCTTTGATAGTCCTATTCATTGATGTAACATCTTTATCCTTTTGTTTTTCTATCTCAATACATTTTTCATTAAGCCATTTTCCTTTTCTTCATTGCACATTGATCAAATTCTTTTGTCCAGTTCCTTATACTCTTCCATACTATGGGTTTTCATCTTTCTTCTTTCTTCCATAAGTTCAAGGATTTCTTCAGTAATCCATTTCTATTTCTTTTGCCTTACTTTTGATGGAATAACCTCCTTGGCTGTTTCAACTAGTGCTTCTTTGAAAATTTCCCAGTTTGACACATTTCCTTAATCTTCAAGTTCTTGAAAATGATTTTTGACTGCAACTGTGTACCTTTCTTTAATCAGTTCTTTTTCCATTTAAAATTGAATAAATTAGCTTCTTTGTCACTGTTTCTTAAGTATCCTCAACCTTATCTTGATGGTGCACTCTTTAGGTACACAATCACTTCCACAGTTGCCCCGGGTAAGTTTTTGACTGCATTCCTGAATCTTCTGTTGATGGTGATGTATTCAATTTGGTTTCTAACATTATCTTCAGGACTTTCCATGTATAACTTCTTTTCAGGTGGTGTTCAAAGACTGATAAAATGCTCATATTGGAAAATGCAAAAAAGCTATTCATTCTTGAAAGAAATACATGTATATTCTATAGCAGTGATAGCCAACCTTTCAGCCCTGCAGGCCAGATGAGTTGTGTTGGTACCTGGTCACACCCTGGTACATGGGCTACATTATCTGGCCTGCAAAGCTCCCCATTAGTCTGGAAAAATTTTTAGCAGGGGAGTGACAATTAGCACTGCCATCACTTCCCCACTGCTGAATTCCTGCACTATTGGGCAACCCTGCAGCTGAATGACATAGCTCTGCTGCAGGTTGGATCTGGCCCATGATTAGGCTTGAGCACACTTGTTCTATAGGGATGCAGCAAAATTAGGGGAGTGAGGGGTTGAATGCAGTCTTTGGAAATCCTCTACATCTTTTTAGCATTTATTCACACAAAATTAATATCCTAAAATGCAAGGTTACAGTGGTTCCCTTTTAGGACAACAACATGATCTACTGAGTCCTGTAGATTTCATAGATTTCATAGACATTAGGGCTGGAAGGGACCTCAGAAGATCATCAAGTCCAGCCACCTGCCCAAAGGGCAGGAAGTCAGCTGGGGTCATAGGATCCCAGCAAGATAAGCGTCCAGTTTGCTCTTGAAGGTGTTCGATGTAGGCGCTTGAACCACCTCCAGTGGCAGGCTGTTCCAGACCTTCGGGGCTCGGACAGTAAAGAAATTCTTCCTTATGTCCAGCCTGAAACGGTCTTGTAGTAGTTTATGACCATTCGACCTCGTCGTCATCCCTTGGTGCGCTCTGGTGAACAAACGTTCCCTCAGATACTGGTGGTCACCTCTGATAAACTTATAGGTGGCCATCAGATCACCCCTGAGCCTGCACTTTTCCAGGCTAAAGAGCCCCAGGGCTCTCAGCCTGTCATCCTAGGGTCTGCTTCCCTGACCTCTGATCATGCGCGTGGCTCTTCTCTGGACTCTCTCAAGCTTCTCCACATCCTTTTTGAATTGTGGAGCCCAAAACTGGACACAGTACTCCAGCTGCGGCCTCACTAAGGCCGAGTACAGGGGGAGAATGACGTCCCGGGATTTGCTTGAGAAGCATCTATGGATGCAAGCCAGCGTTTTGGTCGCTTTACTAGCCGCCGCATCGCATTGCAGGCTCATGTTCATCTCGTGGTCAATGATGACCCCCAAGTCTCTTTCTTCCATAGTGCTAGCCAACATAGCACTGC
>NW_005842388.1:332045-340704 GCF_000455745.1 Alligator sinensis
AGCAGGGGTCCAATGCCCCTGCTTTTCCTCTGGCTCCCCACATATCTGAAAAAGGACTTTTTATTGTCCTTGATGCTCAAAGCTAGTTGGAGTTCTGTTGCAGCCTTGGCTTTCCTGGTATGCTCCCTACAGGACCGGACCAGGGCAGAATAATCCTCCTTGGAGGTGACTCCCATCCTCCATCCTTTGTAGGCCTTTCTTTTTAGCCTGAGAATCCAGTTTTCAAACAAAGGCACTTCAGCACAAATGCAGTGCCATGTACAGATAGTAAAACTATCTCAACACAAACTAGTTTAGGTACCCAAAGCAGTATAGCTGTTAGTTCAATGCTCTACCCAGTCTAATTAACTTATTTCTCAGAGATAAATTCCTCTCAGCATAATAAATTTGCATAGGTGGACAGTCAGGCTAACATGTTTACAGTACCTGAGCCACCTCATTTGGGTATTTCTATGTGTTGTCATGTTGATATGCCCTTTGAAGAATGGCTAAATACTATAGAACACAAAATCAAAATTGTGATATCTTGATAATTTATGCTTTCATGAGCTGAAGGGCAAAGCAGCCCTTCAAATGGGAGTCTCTGTACTAGATTTCAAAGAGAGGCATTCTGTCTTTTTCATTCCTCTTTTCTGGGCTCTTTCCAGACTGTCCACATCCTTCTTAAAGCATGTGGTCCAGAACAGGACACAGTACTCCAGGTGAGGCCTGATCAGTGAACAATAGAGTGAAAGAATCACTTCCCTTGATTTGCAAATGACACTCCTATTGATACAATCCAGTGTGTCATTGGGTTTTTTGCAACAAGGGCACATGGTTGGCTCATATTTCACTGTAACTCCTGGATAATTCTCTGCAGTACAGCAGCCTAGCAGGCCATTTTCCAGTCTGTATTTATGCATACAATTATTTCATCCCAAATGCAGAACTTTGCACTTGTCTTTGCTGGATTTCATCTGACTATGAACCATTTTCCAATCTATTCAGGTTGTTCTGGATCCTCACCCCACTCTCTGGAGTATCTGCAATACCACCCAACTTGGTGTCATCTGCAAATTTGTTAAGTGTGCATTTGATTATATCATCCAAATTATTAATGAAGATATTAAACAATACGAGACTCAGGACATACCCATGGGGAGCCCCAGATATGCTGGAATGCCATTTATCTTTTCTTTTTTTTTTTTTTTTAAAGTGAAACTGTTAGTTGCCAATCATGCAATATCAAGGGTTTCATTGGTAAAGAACTAAAGAAAACATCCAACGAATGATATTAAGATGTATGATACTTGACATATCCACAGAAAGCAAAATATTGAAAAGTCTGAAGTCCTCTGCAGTTAGGAGTGATAGAGACTTCTAGAAGCAAGGTGAAAAAAAAGAAAATAAGTGAAAGCAGGGTGTAACCGAGAGGCAGAGGCTGTTGTTACTTGAAAGCAGAAGCAGCAGCAGGGATATCCCCAGGTGAGGAGGAGACTGCATCTTACAGACTGGCTGCAGGGGAGTAGGCAGCCATAGAGCTATAGAATAAGAATGACTATTGCAGGACCAGCAGCCAAGCAATAAACAATAGGGAAAAACCCTTCCTCAGCAATGAAGACACTGATAGGACAACCAGGGTGTCAATAGTAAGTAACCCATTAAAATAAAAGGAAGGTGGCTGCGTCAAGATTAGCAAACTACCTGATTGGAAGAGGGCAGGAGTTGTGAGTCATACAAGCCCAGGGCCTGAACCAGGCAAGGCAGT
Organism: Alligator sinensis; assembly: GCF_000455745.1. Taxonomy (NCBI): domain Eukaryota; kingdom Metazoa; phylum Chordata; order Crocodylia; family Alligatoridae; genus Alligator; species Alligator sinensis. The sequence goes on from NW_005842388.1 coordinate 333,793, forward strand.
CAGCCTGGGGCTGCAAGCCACAGAGGGAAGAGTTTGGCAGTGAGAGGACTGTGGCTGAAGTTAATGCCTGAGATCCTGTTGCATCTGGGAACTGCAAGCAAAGGGCTGAGGGCTTGTAATGAACGGTGACCCAGGATGAGGATGGTTTTATTGTACAGCTGACAGGCTTAGAGTTTCGTTATAGCTTATGGGCTTATGTTTTCATTTAAGTTCTAAACCAGTGGTTGTAGGGGTATGTGAGGAGACTGCAGCAGGGTGCCTGAGGGGCCCATTTTGGGTAACCCACAGCAGGGTGCCAGGAGCACACCAGTGTTTCCAGGCTTAAGCCAAGAGGTTATACACTGGAGAGGAGCTGAAGCCCAACATGGGTGTAAGTCAGACTGGGGCCAGGGGCCCAGAACCTTATTCTGGCAAGGGCAAGAACCAGGGCCAAGGGCCAGAAGCCTAAGGAGGGCAAAAACCAGGGCAAGAATCTTGAAGCCTGAGAAGGGCAATAATGAGGGTTGTGGGGCTGACTCAAGAGGGGCAGACTCAGAGCCTGAGAAGACGAGACTAGGGCTGGAACTATGGTGGCCATCATAGAGGACATTCCGGTTTTCTGCTTCAAGAGAAAAATAGAGGACATAAAGGCATCCAGTTTCATATCAATAGAGGACAACCAGACTGTCCTCTATGACGGCCACTCTAGCTGGAATCCAGAAGCCAGGTCAGGGACAGTGGGCCTAAGCTAAGGGAACCAGTGAGAGGAAAGGGGTAGAGGCCAAGAAGGCTGAGGCCCAACAAGGGTGTGGAGGCCTGAAGTGGCCCAATATTGATTTGGGGCCAAAAACCCAAAGTAATGAATTGGTAACATCTGTGAGAAATATGGGCATGGTTGTAGCGTAGAGGAGGTCAGAGCTGTGAATAGCCCTAAGGCTGCTAAAAGTCCTAAGATGCCTTAGAAGGGTGCAAAGGGGCCATGAGGACCCACCTAGTAAGGACAGGATTGAGACCAGCAGGATCTGGGAAGGACCTGCTGGAAGCTAGAGGAATGGGGGCTCAATCTAGGACCCATTAGGCAGCCTCCATTTTGATCAGAGAATTAAATCAAGGCATGGCACATGAGTGAGAGGGGAGGGTACCCTGGAGCTAGAGAATGGCAAGGGTTACATGGCCACCAGGATGTGTCAGGTCACCCCTAGGACCTGAACTTTCTACACAGTGATATCACACATTTCTTGCTGACTTTTAAAAAGGTCCAGAAACCTGGAGAGTTAGTTAATTTTGGGACATGAGGCAGACATGCAAATAAACATGTCCTTTCATGATTCAATTTTATGTGTTTAATATTAAAAATACTCAGAAGTTCTTTCAAACCTTACAACCTTTGTATTTTCAACCAAAATATAAACTCTTCAGTCTCAGTTTATAACTTACCTACTAGGTAAAGGAAAGAGTCAACATGTTTTGCGCTACTGCAAAGCCCATATGAACATGTTCTCTGCTTCTGTCGTTCACTCATTCCCATGAAGTAAATAGTAAAATATCCTTTGCCTTTAATGGTGTATGATCAAATGCAAATTACATACATCAGTTGGACATGCAAAAAGAATTATTATTGGGATAGGTCCTGTATATGTACTGAAGAGAGAATTCAAATGAAAACTGCAGACTCAAAAAGCACCTGGCTTCATACAATTTCACAGAGAGATCTGAGTTCTAGGAACTTTCATGGGGTTTCTCCAACACTCATAGTTCAAAGGCACAGCTGCCCATAATCCACCATACTCATGTGGGCCCTGGGATTGCAATCCAACTTTATGTTTCCTATATTCAGGATGGTCTGGCGTATTTCGTCTACCACGAATGGATTTAGGATTTTGAAAATGGGGGGTTCAGATGGTGTGGCATATGTAACACAACACCTATTTTGTTCCAATTAAAGAGAAACTAGAAGATTTACTAATATGGTAGAGGGCTAGCACTATATTGTTCCAGTTAAGATCAAAGGGGAAAAAAACTATTGGACTGTGTACTCATTTGCTAGAGTAAAAAGTTAAAAATGAAAATACAATGTATTAGGCAAAAATAGTCAAAGTGTATTGTATCATTAGTCTTCCAGTCATCATAGTTTTATGTACATATCTTATTGGATTCTGTAAAGTAGAGGATAGACATTACAAGGAATGGCTAAACAGCCATTGCAGAAGAAAGGATAGTTTGAAAGGGGAAGCATCAAGACCATTAAAAAGGATTGAGCATCATTGATACCTGTGGAGTAGAGCAGGAATCCAAGATATGATAATGAGCCATGTAGTCAACTAATAGGAATGCTCCTTCCCTTCCCAGGCAGTAGTTTGAAAGTCTGGTTGGAGCAGGAATGAAAGGGTGTGTGGTGTGTGCAGCTACACAACTAAACTCCTCCTGGATCGGCCCCTGATCACTTCCACGAATTTTCTTCTATACAGCTGGTTGATAGACTGTATTGTTGCTTTCAAAGCTACAGGAGCCAGGTTGCTTGCAAACCTACTTACGTTTCTATTTATGTTCCTACAGTATCAGACTGCTGAACTTTTCTTCATATTTAATCATAATAATAGCGTCATTTGAACTCCACTCTCCCATTTCTGGGAAGAGGTATCTGCACCTCTCCATAGTAGTGAAATTTAGAAACGTCAGGTCTGGCACAACCACACAATATTAGTACAGAAACACAATATTCTGGTAAACAACAACTTATATGGAAAATTAGATCTGGATTGCATTTAGGCTAATATTGTTTTTTAAAATGATTGCTGAAAATAAAGTTCCTAAATCTTTATATGTTCAACTCCCTGATTTTTCAGAAGTACTAGGCACCAGCTTTTCTCACTGATGGGAACTTTTCTAAAAATCAAGTTGCTTATTTTGGTACTTCCATAATGTGAAGAGCACTCTTTAAAAAAATGTATTTTGAATTTCTGAGCGTTCACTTTAGAATTGGAAAAAGGAAAAAAGAAAGCATCTTTATCTTCCAACTCTGGGCATACTCCTCCTGAACTGGAATAGGAACTGGTCATGGGACCGGTGCTGTTTGAGAATCACTCTTCCAGGTTTTCTGCAGTAGATAAATACAAGCTTACAGAAGCTAGCCTCAGATATTATATACTAGGACTGTGTGACATTTCACCCGGTGTTTCTTTTCGAGGCTGCTTCAAAGCGTTTCAAGCTTGAAACAGTGAAATCAAAATGAAACAAAAGCCTTCAAAACAGCTTCAAAACAAAACAAGGTAACTTGAAATGTTTTGAAAGGCTTACTGGCTTCAGCACTGGTCCCAGCCAGCAGCACCCGTCTTCTGTCATCTGGCAGGCAGATTGGGGGTTTGCCTGCACCCCTGGGAGGGCTACAGGGGCTATGCCAGAGTCCTCCTGGGGCTGTGGGCCCCCAATCTGCCTGCCAGATGGCAGACCAGCACTGGGCACAGCCCACACCCAGTGCCAGGAAGATTGGTTCTGCCACTGGCTCCAGGCAGCAGCATCTGACTCCTGTCACCCGGCAGGTAGATCAGAGGCATGCATCACCAGGAGGACTCCGGCACAGCTCCTGCAGCCCTCTGGGAGGTGCCGGTGGGCCCCTGACCTGCCTGCCAGCTGACAGGAGCCAGGTACTGCCAGCAGCAGCTTCACATCTAGCCGTTTATTACCCCACCGCTGCTGCCACTGATGGTGGTGGCAGCTTCTTTGCATCCAGGGTGCACAGGATCAGGGTGGGGGCAGGCCCCCACACAAACTGATTTGCCCTGGGCCCCACACCCTCCTTGGACCAGCTCTGGTATGGGGCCTGGGGCAGATCAGCTTGTACAGGGACCTGCTGCCCTGATCTCAGGGCAGGAGAGGGTCCCCACATGAGCTGATCTGCCCCAGGTCCCACACCCTCCTCGAGCCAGCTCTGGTACAGGGTGAGGGGAAGGGTAGTGAGCAGTGAGACATGAAGCCAGTGGTGGCAGCCTTGCAGAATCACCATGGCCACTCCACCTGGCTCCCTGGAGGCCACCAAAGTATGGGACCCAGAGTGGTCACCCCCATTCACTCCCCCCAGGGACAGCCCTGGCTGCTACTGGCCTCAGGTGGCAGCACTTGGTTCCTGTCAGCCGCCAGGCAGACTGGGGGCCCACTGAGATCCTAGGCATGCTGCGGGGACTGTGCACAGCCCCTGCAGCCCTCCTGGGGGTGTGGGTGAGCCCCCCAATCTGCCTGCCTGCTGCATTTTCCCCATAATAACCTGTGGGGAAAACATCAAAACAGCATTGAAATAGCAAAACAGTTTGAAATGAAATGAAATGGAACAGTGCTTTCAAAATTAAATAAAACTCAAAACGAAACACTGTTTCATCAAATCGTCAAAATAGAAGTCGAATCGAAATGGTGCTATTTTGATAGCCCCTTATAACTTCAAAAAACATTCTTAGCATTAGCATGCAACACAACTTTATTTTTTATAAAATAGCTTGTTCTTTTTAATGGAGAAGATTGGGGGGGTGGGGGGAGGCAAGGGAGACTATACCAATGTACAGGCAATATCCTGTCTATTCTGTCCTCTTTTTTCCGCCTCACTATTACTGGAAGTTCTCAATTTCTACATATGACATTCCACATATGTCATAACACAGCCCAGTTAAAAGCAAAGACATCTACAACTGACATTAGATTGCTGACTTGCAACTAAACATAACCATTTTCGGTTGATGCAGGTAACAAGGATGAAAAAAAAGCCTAACCTACTGAAAGTAAGTACACATGTTCCAATGGAAATTTTGTTCTATCAACTAACAGAGCAGACACAAAACATTTTATAGCAAGAGTACATAAAATGAAATCTCCATGTCAGAATTAAAGAGCCTGAGAATGATTGGTACCAGGTGTAATCTGCTTCTACGTTAAAAATATGGGATATTTGTTCAATGGGAATCTAAGTGTTGTGTCAACACAGATCATACTTCCTTTCCCCCCAAACATCTTGCCAGATCCTTAAAAGGAGTTATCCTCATTATCAATCACTCATTCTATTACTCCTTTTGTATATCTTTTCAAAGGGAACTACCACAGCTGCAAAATATACAGGTTTATGACAATTTATATGAGTCTTTGGAACAATTTCACTGTGGAATGCAATTTGTATATAAATAAATACATCCACAATGACTGACACCTTTGTAAAAGTAAGATGACAGTGTTATGTCCATTAGCAAAGGCTGATTTCCCCTTTTGATTTTATTTTGACAGCAACAAGACATTCTGTTGTGGCCCAATCCAAGAAGCAAGGTTTTCCCACTCCTCACTTCACTGTGTAAGAGTAAGGGGAAACAAGTCTCACTATTACTTTGCTCTGTAATAAGGTGGGGGCACAACAGGCTTTGCTCATCCAGGCTACATGAGAAAATGAAACTTACTCCCCTAAAACCTCCTCACTTCCCAAACCAGGAAAAGATGGGTCACTACAATAAGATTCAGTCAGTTTGTCCTCTATTCTGTTCTTGGGACAGTCTGCTGGGCAGACTAATTTCACAGGCTAGCCTATAATCTTCATATATTTTCCCCTCTTACTCTCTCCCCTGGCACTGACAAAAAGCCCGAAGTCAGTGGAATGCTACTTTTTGACTAAAATGTGCTATGGATAAAGACTATATTATGGCCATCTGATTCAATGAAGCATGGGGATATCCTTAAAATGGAAATTCTTGCTACCTTTGAAAATAAAAATATGCATATCAATTTTCCTCCAACCACCGTTTATTATTTTATTTAATATAATATATATCTAAAACCCAGAAAATCTATTGTCCACTGACCCCTATAAAATATTTGCAATATTTAGTTTTCATATTTGCTTTGCCTGTCTGATAATAGTGACTGGATATCATTTTTTGGAGTATTTTTGTTTTATTATTTTATTTGGTCATATCATTTTTTCCTACTCCCACCTGTTTGCTCCCTCAAAAAGTTAAATAAGCATAGACTTAAAAAAACAAACTTCTAATTGCATGCCTCTCAACTCAGCACATCTACTTTCAGTTACCCTTCAAAAAATAGACCAAAGAATCAGCCTGACAGCATCTGCTCCCTTGGTTCATAGAAGCATAATGAAAAATTCTAAAATTTTAAAGGTAACTAGCAACTCCCATTTTCATTAACAGGAGTGACTCAAGTAATCACACTTCAACCCCTTTTCTCAAGTCCCAGTTGGAAACAGCACTATTCACTTTTCCTTTCTGTTGAATAAAAGTTCACCTCCCATACTGGCCCTTCTTACTGTGTGAATATATAATTAAATGTTCATGAAGGAACCAGCAGATCATGCTAAACATCCACACTGAAACCAAATCAAACCAAAAGATAAACCTAACCATCCTGGCCTCCAGGAATTTATTATCCAAAGCTACAATCCTTTAAATGTTTAAATACATTCCTAACTTTAATACCAAAACAGACCCATTACTCTCAATGGGTCTACCTGCGGTAGGTCTTAAAGAGGGAAGGCTGACTAGCTCATAGTGCCTTTGTTTCCATTAAATACAGAGCAGTTTGTTCCTCAACTAGAGCTTGTACCATTTTCCCCTAAATTTTCAAGAGTTAAAAGGAATCCAGTAAAACTGCTATCAGCATTTTAAATTAAAACACAGGCTTCACTAAATCATAAAGCCCATGTTAGCAACAGTGTTTCATTTTGCTGTTTCTGAAGCACTGTTCCATTTCATTTTGTTGAAACTGTTTCACTGTTTTGATGTGTTTCGATGCGTTTCAACATTTCACCCATAGGCTATAATGGGGAATCATGAAAATGCCTATCACCAGCGGTGATGCATATGGGGTGCACAGAGGTGCACATGCACCTCCTGAGAGTGCTGGTGCACCCCCTGACAGCCAATGTTCCTGGGCAGGGGGTGCAGGAAAGAG
>NW_005842388.1:340735-347124 GCF_000455745.1 Alligator sinensis
GTTGGTGCCCCCACAAAGAACACTAGCCAGTGAGTGGGGGCACCAGGAGAAGTGATCCCCGTGGTCCCCCTGCAGCCAAGTGCACCCACCTGGAAATGCCAGCAGCATGCTTGGAAGTTCCAGTGGTGCACTGCTGCCAGTTTCCCATTGGTGTGATTGGCCATGGGGGGAACCCCCCAGTCACTGACTAGCAACTGCGGGGGCAAGTGCACCCCTGATTCAGAAGGCACCAGTCACCCATGTCTATAACTTTGTCCTTTCTTGCCTGATTTGGATAAACATTGCAGGGATTGTAGCCCTTCTGAGGGCATGAAGCCTGCCAAGCTTCAAGGAGATAGGTACAAGGGTTTTTGTGAAACTGCACCTCAAACTGTTCAAAGCAAAACTAGTATCACTTGCTGGAGCAGTCTGCTGCCATCCCTCTTGTAGATCTGGGGGCCCATGCCACCCAGGAGTAGACTGGCACAGCCCCACAGCCTTCCTCAGGGGTGCAGGACCCCAGATGTGTGTGAAGGGATGACAGCAGGCTGTCGCTGCCGGCTGAAGGCCAGTGCAAGCACTGGGTTCTTCCTGGCGCTTAGCACAGGCTGTGCCAGGCAGACTTGGGTGCTGTCGCTGGCCCCAGCCAGCAGCAGTAGCCTGCTGCCCTGTGTATGTTCTGCAGCCGGTGAGAGTGTGGAGCTTTTAAAAAAGCCCCGCACTTGCTGGGTCTGGCAGCGGTGATTGGGGCCTCTGAGGGCTCGTGGCAGAGCCCCACTGTACAGCATGGGGCAGTGGGGGGCAACAGGGATTGCTTCCTTGGCACCTGTGCAGCAGCTGCCCCATGCAGGTGCAGTGTGCAGGTGCAGTGTGGCTTGACAGGGCACCATGCACTGTCCCGGAGCTGAGGTGCATCCACCTGTCAACTGGAGCTCCCAGTTTGATTCCCCAGCTCTCTGATCATTCCCCCAGCTCTTCCCAGGAGGTGTGGTCCCCAGATCTGTATGCAGGGTTTCAGCAGGCTGCTGCTGCTGGCTGGGGAAAGAGCCAGCTGGCAGTGGCAGCCTGCTGTCATCCCGCATCATCCAGGGGCCTGCGCCCCCCCAGGGAAGAGCTCAGGGAAGCAATCAGAGAACTGGGGTACCATGAGGGAGCTGGGGAATAGAACTGGGAACTGGGGGAAATGTTCAGGGTTCTGAACATTCCCCCAGCTTGATTCCCCAATCCCCGGCTCAATTCTGCAGCTCTTCCTGTGGGGCATGGGCTCCTGGATCCGCACACCGGGTGTCAGCAGGCTAACTAACACCAGCATTTCCTTTTTTGGGCACCATGATCAATAGCCAAAATGGTGAAACACAAGCCACCATATACAAGAAACCCATGGACCAACATACATATCTACACAGAACCAGCAATCACCCTAAACATACCAAAGAAGCTGTAATTTACAGCCAAACTCTCTGATACCACCAAATTTTCACCAAGGAGAATACCTGTAGCGCCACTTCACAAATCCCAAAAGGGCTTTTACCCTTCTGTACTCATTGTTTTCCTAATTTCCACTCTCACTGACCTCCTGTCACACTTTTAACTTCTTTCATTCCTTGGAGATCTCAGATTAGCAGCAGAGACTCCCTATGCCTGAAAAAGAGTGCTTGTGTCAGAAAATTTGCAAAGAACATTTTCTTTACACTCCCCACCCCACCCCCACATATGATATTATTAAGCAAAATAAAATTCACAACTTGCATCATGACGGAATCTTTTATTCTTCCTCTTCCTGTCTGTCACCCATAAGGTTAGACTACAATGTCTCTGCCTGAAGTACTCAAAGATCCCAAATCAGGAGTGTTAAATAAATCAGGTACTGCTAAATAAAACAATACAAAATTTGAATGCAAATATATATGTATTCTTGATGTAATATCCATATACACAAAAACACATAAGAGGCTATTACAGAAATATGAAGAATATCCAAAAAAAAAAATCATAATAGTATTTTTTTTAATCTAATGTATTTTCTTTCTTTGCCAGTCATATCTGCCCAATATAATACACCAAGATATCATGCCACTCTGGTATTACCAAAAACAACTAAAGCTCGTACATATTTTGCAGTCTCTAATCTCCTCATTTGACTTATAATCACTTCCCACACCAGACTGAAAGGATTGTTAACTATTGCAATCACAGTTTGGGTTTTTTTCCCCCTATTGCTAGGAAATAAGCAATTGCTATAAGTACCCATACTTAATAAATTCCATGATATACCTGCTCCTCCAGGTACTATTACATTCCAAACAATGCTTCTACACAGTTATTCTTAATCATACTTGCACTATTATTTTCTCCACTGTTTGAACATTCTTGCCAGCACATTTTCCCATAGTAACTGTAAGCAGTCATGCTAATTTCTTACACTTTAGTGAAAAGTTACTTATGCCAAGGATCAAATACTAATTACTTAAAATGATTGTTTGTATCTTAATGACATACTACATGATTAATACAGAACTATGCGATTAGTATATAAAGCTAATTTTTCCACCTCTCCAGAGAGCTTCACAGTAATGACCTCACCATTGAAAGATGGTCTTGGATTCTAAAGGAACAGATTTACAAAACAATGTAGGTTCTTAAAGGTATAGGTAACTCTTTAATAAGTTATTCAGAGTTGCCCTAACTCTAAACTGATTTTAAGCATTTAAGTTTAACTACTTTTGCAAATCCTATTACGTGCCTACTTGCAACAAACCTAAATAACTTGAAAATCTGAATCTAAAGCAAACATATTGGCCTGTAGGTTGGTTGATCTTCATTGTTCATCCTCTGCATAGCAGCTATTAATTATTCTCAAATCAAACAGTATTGTTTAAGGTCATTGACCATGTGACAAACTAAAAAGCAGTAATTCTGGTTCAAATAGTACAGATGGGTGAATACAAATATTAAGACTCCCCAAACTCTATTTTTATAAAACGCAGTACAGTTATGGTGGAACACAAGCCACTTGGAATTTGAACTAATAATGATACAAAAAGAATATATTTTTAAAAGAACAATATGAAACAGGACAACAGTCATGTTGGAAAAATATACACCAAGTTGGTATTATGGCTGAAAAATCATCAAGAAAACTTCATTTACAGCTACAGTTTGGAGCTTGAAAGTGATTAACATATGCCTCTCACTCAGTACATCCTATAAAGCATCAACAAAAATAATGCCAGGGTGAAAAGAGGGCTCTACTACATGGAAGAGAAGGATGCACCATTCTACCTATTTAATATCACAGCATGAAAGCAAAGACAGTGGCTCATGATAACTTGAGTATTAACCCTCAGTATTCTCATTCATTCTCATGCATAAATACTGAGCTAACCAATCATATCAAAATGTGAGCATCTTCTAAATATGTTGTACAAGTTTCCTCTTTTTTTTAAAGAAGCTGGATTACCTAGTGGTACTTTATCATTAGCTTTCTTGCAAATTTTAGTCTGGTTTTGAGAAGGCCAGATGTAATTCATGACCATATTTTAATAAACCACACAGCAAGCTTCTATTTTCATATCTGAAAATATGTATTAATAGTTGAAATAATGCAGGGGGAAATATAGAATTCCTCCAGGGACTACAGGAGAATGCTTATCAAAGCAGCATCTCCAAAACTATTTGAAAAGTACCAGCTTGTGCTACATCCCTTCAGTGGGTCACCCCATATCTTCCTAGTCTGACACTATGCTTTAATTTGTATTTTATTATGTTGGCCAAAATGCAAATTCAGGAATTGCATCCAACCTGTGCCCAATTCCAGACTCAGTTTCTGGATCTTCCATAGGCTTCCTTTAAGAACACAGGTAAGCCATTTAATATACTGTCTCCATTCCCACTATTTGTCCATGCTCTCATTCTCTTACCATTATTCCATCTTGTCTGGTTAAACTACAGGCTCATAAATGCAGGGGATGTCTTACCCTGTATCTGAATGAAGCCCAGTACAGAGTTTGATCTCAGCTATTGCATTTAGGTACTAATATGCAGTTCAAATGGATAATAACAATTTAGAGACTATGGGCAATTATTGCCAATGCTGAGGAATTCACCTGAAGTAAGAGAAAATAATGATGAGGGCCTTCAACAGAATCCTGGGTCCTAAGATATCTCTGTAAAAATACTGTACTAGTAGCAAGCAATGATAACTAGGCTTTTTTGCATTTGGGGATTGGGAAGACCAAGTCTAATTTCAGTAGGTTTAAAAAGAAAAAAAAAATCTCTTATCAGTGTAGCGCATTATGTATTATTTTAAGTGATAATTCCCTTTACATTTTAACGTCTTATATTGACTAGCCCATCTGTATGCAAGATTTCACACAATGCTTACTTTTATTTTGGAGGAAAAGATTAAGATAGGGAAATTTTAGCATTGGGGCAAATCAATTTGAAGGGTAAAATTCCAATTACTTTTGTTTTATTGAAGTCAATATCACTTTGTCAATTCTTATCAGCTGAAATCGACCCAAAGCAGATTATTTTAGTAACAACTACTGTGAATATATGGGTTAGATGCAGCCTGAAATAAGAGAAATTTAACTAGTGAATAATTGTTAATGGAAAAATACATTGTTTTGTTTCCTGTAGTTTTCAGTTTCATTTTGACCTTCCTACTGGCACTTGCAGACTCAGCCATTATCCAACTAGTTGCAGTGCTTGTATTAATACATCCCACATCAACATATGCTTGAAATTTCTTAAATAGTAATGAAGACTTTTTTTTCAAAAAGTTTACCCATTTGCTTATGTTTTGAATGTCCACTGCCTTGACAGGCTATTAAATTAATGGAAAAAGAAACGTTTGCTTTAATCTGATGAAGGATTCACTTCAGTATTACCAAAACAAGAAAATGGCATTAGCTGAACCCACCAAACTCCATGAAGAATTGGAGCTCTCTCTTTTTTTTTTTTTTAATATGAGGTAAAGCAACACGTGTAAAAGAAAACCATCTCTCTTATCAACATTCTTTTATGAAATAAAGGTTTAAGTCTTAATGCCAGACAAGTGTGTAATGTGTATTCTGAAAGGGAACATCCATTCTTGTTCTTCTTTGAAATATAAGGCTCTTTAATGTTCTCAACAACTAGAGATTCTTTACTGTATTTTCCATGAGTTGTAACTTAAACACAGCAGCAGATTCATATCAAATATGTGGAAAGCAATTAAAAATGTGGGTTTTCCAGATCACAGTTCTGGGCAAAAACAGCAAGAGGATTCAGAAATCCAGTGACTGATTTTGTTCAGCAGAGCACCTTTGCTCCACGAACAGAAAATCCAGATACATACCAGATTTTGGTGATCTAGCTTTTAACTTCTGAAACATCAGATGAGAAATTACATATCTTAAGTCATATCACTGTCCTGTGGAGCCAGTAGTAAGTGGATTATTTCTTGAATTTGGGGCAGGATTCGGTGAATCTTGTGCACGTGCATTCCCAAGTATATACATAGGACTATGTCTATCCCCCTTTCACAAGGATGGTAAAGACAGCAATTTTTGGAAGAAGCAAGGTAGCCATCCATGTACTGGTATCTGTAACACGAAGAATGAAGATGTGGAATGTGTCACTTTTAACCATTTTTATCCTCCGATCCATAGGCCAGTTTATAGCTTTTCTTTGTGGATGGAGCTGTGCTGCAACTGGTCATTTGGGACTACTTTCTCACTTTTATTTAGGAAGTGTAGAAACAGATAAGATACACATGTTGCTGTACATGCAATTTGAAGAATAACTGAGAAGAGTTTGATACTATTCAAAACATATTAACCGAAAATGAGTTTTCTTTTTAATTGCACCATGCAGGTAGGCAATACTTTTCCACTACCATGCATCACTCCACAATCCTGTGAACTGACAAATAGTGTACATGTGTAGTGCTTTATAGGTTCATTTAGGAAGCAAAGTGGTCCCAAATGATCACTCAGAGGATTTCAGTATGGGTGTCTTTACAAGTGTCTTTTAATAGTATGGGTGACTTTTAATTAGAGCTATTATAATTCAAGAGCATGCAGTATCTCATGTATTCAGCATCCTGTGCTTCAAAATGGTGATGAAGGCGCTTTAACTAAAGCTCATTTGACAAGTCTTAGTGCCCCTGCTACCATTTTGAAGTGCAGGCATGCTGAATACACAAGAGTGCTGCAGCATGCTAATTACAGGCAATCCCCGCTTAGCACTCTAAATTGGTTCCTGAAAAACTAAGCATCAACTGAAACTACTGTTAAGCAAAACCAAAAGTTTTTTGACGACCCAAGTGTTTTTAATGACCCAAGATAGTGAATTTTGTTATAACACTCATAGTTGCTAAGTGCTAAGTGGAATCAGGTATCAATCTAAAATGAGCGCTATAGGGA
>NW_005842388.1:347134-361222 GCF_000455745.1 Alligator sinensis
CACTAAATGAAACAGCATTAAGTGGGGGTTGCCTGTAGTATGCATCAGAGCAGGCATTGGGCACATGTGTAGGTGCCTTTAATTCTGTGTGTGGGAGCTTTTCCTTCATGTGATGAGTTATAAGCATATAAAGCATATAGAATAACTAGAATTCAGAGCATATAGTCACAGGTGAATTAAGATACCCAGATGCTAGTATTCTGAATATGCCATTCTTTATCATTTTTTGGAAGATGAATAATACAAGATTACATCATAAGCTTGAATCAATTTGTGGTTTTTTTTTTATTTGGGGGGGGGGGGGGGGGGGTTTTAAGGAAACTCCGGAATGTTTTTTTTTGTTGGGGGGGGGGGGGGTTGGATTTTAAGAGAACTCCAGAAAACTAGTAATATCCTCAGTGGCTAGAATGAAGTACATTTCCAAAGCCCATGACTAATGATCAGATCAAAAAAATGTACATATATGCATTGGAAAAACCTTGTGAAGTGACCTTACAAAAGCAGCTAGTGATTTTACTTCCCATTTTAGGAGTCTGCTCTCCATATCATATTTCAGATCAGCTCATTCGGGACAACTGGTTACGACTCCCCCCCCCGCAGTCTAGGCAGGAAGCCAACTGGAGTTAGGTGACCCCAGGTGACTGTCTAGACTGTCCGGTGACTGTCTAGACTCCTCTTGAAAGCCTCCAGGGTAGGTGACTGCACCACCTCTGGAAGGAGTTTATTCCACAGTCTGGACACTCTGACTATGAAGGAGTTTTTCCTGATATTAAGTCTGAAGCAGCCTTCCAGGAGTTTGTATCCACTGGTGTTCTTCGGGGGTGCCCTAGTGAACAGTTGTTCGTCAAGCTCCTAATGCACTCCTCTGATATAGCAGAAAGCCGATTTCAAGTCCCCTCTTTAACTGTACCTAGTAGGTTTCACAAGTATAAATACACATTTAAGAACTTGTACTTAGATTGGCCCTTGGCCATGCCTTATTGATTCTCCATCCCCAAAAATGTACCTATTTTTAGATTTTAAAGCTAAAATATATTTGGCATAGGGTAGGAAAACAATGTTTTGTGCATTCAACCCTGTTGAAGGAACAGACATTCCTTTCCTTTGCTATCATCCCAGCACTTCCATAATGTACGATTATATAAGATGAAACCAGTGTTTAAGTTACTCTGACCAATGCCTTCATAATTACCATATAGTACCCTGAAGATGAAAAAACCCCCCAACCTTAAGATATAAGTATCTTGATTTAAGGAACATTAAGGCTCCTGAAAGAGAAAGGCAAGAGATTAAGAACCAGATTCTTAAATACTGACTAATGGTAAAGTATCCTTCCTTTTGTAAGCAGCCTCAAGCAAGCCAATGGAGTCACTCATAATATAAGGTCCTACCCAACTTTATTAAGGGTTCCAGAATTTACCCATAAAAGATGGCTGAAGGGTGAAAACTAAACCAGAAAGGAACTAAATTTAAAAGCCTAAGATACTCTGTAGTAAATACTATCATGAAGGATCATACTTATTTATTATAAGTATTGTTTTCTTCTAGGGTTGATGAAGTTGGTAAAGGGCAAGTGTTTTTTAAAGTCTTTTTTCCTAAGATTGATCAAGTTAGTTGTGTTTTATTAGTCTTTGCACACACTGTAATCGTCTCTGATAATTTTTTTTTGAGGAGCTATTTTTATGTAGATAAAGAACAGGAAGTTTTATACTATGCCCAAAGAGAGTTTTGTGGTTCGGTCATATTGATGTGGTGTTTTATATTTTTCCAAATACTGCATATGCTAAGCAAAGAACTGATCAAACAACAAAAAACATGAACCACAAAAATGGAATATGTAAGAAGCACCTTTGCACTTGAAGAAAATATCTTTGCATTAAACAGCAGCAAAGAAATGGTCTTTGTGGATGCAGGCAATACAAAAAGCAATTATTTTAAACTATGGTTCCAAATAATCTGGGAATTTTTCCTATTATCAGCAATCCCATGAATGTAAAACTGAATTGATCCTACTGTTTTATTACCAACACAAATATCAAAGTTATATGTACATTTTGTGTACCAGCAGTATTTACAGTGTATCATCCAGGGAAAAATGAGAAATACTTGACTATTTCACCTACTCTGCTAAGGATTTACACTAAACTGTTTGTTAGAGCCGGGCAGAGAATGATAATTCTGTTTCAAAGGAATTGGTGTTCCAAAATCTGTCACAAAAGCTACATCATCCCAACCCCAAGACAATTCATATGACTGGCCACTCTGTAAGCATGGGTGACTGAACTCTCTGTTTCAGTGCTTCTTAACCCTTTTAGCCTCAAGGTACTACTCTATGACTTTTCGAAATTTAGCAGCACCCTAAGTTTAGCAGATGGGGAGGAAGAGCAAACACTTATCTCCACACAAAAGGGCTGCTATAGTTGTGCACTGCATAGCCGCTATACTATGCAGCACCCCACAACACCTTTAAAGTTCACCTGAAACTTCAGGTTGAGGATTGCCGCCTTAAAGAATGAATGAGGGGAGAGAAGTCTGGAGTCAGAAACTCCAACCCAGATTTTGCTCCTCAAAGGTTAGTTGCTTTACATGGGACTAAACTATCCGACAGACAGTTTCCTGGTGTAGCTATCCAACTAGTTGCTCTCAACCAGGCCCAGAAATCCACATTAAGAGTAGTTCATCTGAAAATTCATCTCAGGAGCAAGCTTTTACCCATGATACTTACCCCCTTTTATGGTCCATAAGAGCCCTAAGTATTGTAATTTTCATGGAGGGGATGCAGGACTTTCTTTTTTAAGTTTTGCCTAAATTAGTTTGTCTTAAATTAGTTAAATTATTTTAGCATTAAGTCTATTCAAATCAATACACCAGCATTAAAATTATAAGACCTAGATTAATATTTTCTTATTATAACAAACGCAACACATTCAATTACAACAGGTATAGCCACCTTACATTTCTAAACTGAATAGCAATTCTAAGAACTAATCACAGTACTGGGGAACTATCCTATAACATTTGATTCAAAACAAAATAGGCAAGGCTTAACCTAGAGGCATCTGCTGTAGTCACCCAGATTTGTGGTGCTCCCTTTAACTCTGCTGTATTTAAAGGCAAAGCTTGAAAGGCTGCTTAACTTTTCTTACATTGGCTGTGGAGGGCCACACCACATTTAGAGAAGAGAAGGTAAGTTGCTAACAGCAAGCATGTACTTCTGGGGGTAAGCATAGCTCCTACAAGCACTGCTGCTTCTCTGGGAACTCCCAAACCGGTAACTGGAACCATGCATTCCCCTGGTTCCTCCTGTTGACTCCAGGAGTATGGGAGGAATAAGGGGATGAAACAAGCTGACAGGAACAGCTCCACTATGTCAACTGCACACCTATGGAGTACAAAGGCAACTGGCGTGGGGCCTATCTGTGGGCTGCAGCAGGCAATCCATCCAGAGCAGGAACACAGAATATAGGAGCAGCTACAGGCACTGCTTGTCTACAGGATACTAATCCCTTAAAAGGATCTCAGAAAAATCCCAATTGAGATTCACTGTACCATCTGGTTTCTATCAGAACTTTTGTTGAAATATAATAGTTTCCACAAACTATCAAAATGTTGAAGAATCAGAGATTATTATTATTCCTGTTGTTGTTATTATTATTATTATTATTAATAATAATAATACTAATTTTTCCTCAGAATTTACCCGATTAGCTTTGGGCTCTGGTAAGCATACCTACATCAGCTCGCTCAAAAGTGTTACAAATTCAGGGTCTTATTAATTGAATAATTTAGAAAAATGGAAAGATTCCCTTTAATGTCAATGGGCTTTGGATGAAGCCCTTATATTTCAGTATCACATGCAAGTAACTATACAAGTTGTTAAGATCTGTAAATAAAAAATAGGTTAGCTCCTTTAAATGATGCTTGACTTGCTAGAATATGTATTAATTTATTTATTAGTCATTACGTTCCAACTAAGCATATTAACATTTGCTTATTTGTTTATTCTAAATGAAGAATAATTCTCTGACTGTAAGGGGGATTACTCCATGAAATTCACTCCTTGAAATTCACAGATCTAGTTACAAGCTTCTGGTGCAAAAAAAAAATAAAATAAAAGGTCTATTTTTATAATACAAATTCTGCAGTTATAATGACGAAAAGGAAAATGATGCATATCAATGAGATTGTATCACTTTGTTGTTTTGTTGTAAATATTATGCACACTGGGTTAACACACCCTACTTAACTATTCTGGTATGCTTATGGCCTCCTAACTGTAATAGTTGTGTGGGGCACATTCTTTATCCTGAATTGTAACAAACATACTTTTCTTTTAAATGAAACAAGTATTTTTCTCCTTACGATAAACAATTCGACTCACATTCTCTATGTTTTATGCTAGCCTGAGTGAACAATAGTTGCTTGAGTCAGTGTAACCTTTCATGTACAATATTGTGAAAGACAGTGACCTGTGAGTTGGTCACCCAACGGAGCAAAACATAATGGTTGTGTGTAGTACATTGCTCTACAAAATCTCTGGGTAGAGGCAAGTAGGAGGTTAACTGATGTCATCATACCTGTCACCATTCAGTGCTCAGTCCTTCAGTAGTATTCTTTTAATTGTTTTTTTTATTGCAAAACAAACACATTATTACTTGGCTTTCTTGCTTTCTTTTTTTCACTCCACCTTGTGCTAACAATTTTCATTCTGCTGCAGGATACTTCTGCTATGTCTGCGATCTAAGTTTTATATTAGTCACCTTGTTACATTGTTTCCTTACAAAAGGCTTCAGGTCTTCTGTCTTTTTTATAGTCCCATTCCTCATTTGGTAGACTTTCATGTTCTGTTACCATTGGACTACCTACATACTATTTCTTTAGCATGGTACTCTTAACTAGAACCCCAAGACAATTGCTTGTTTCATACTTGCTTGAACCAGCACATGCTCCTTGATACAGCTTACCAATCAAATGGATTTACCAACAGGGAAAATTTGCTTAGGGAATAAAAAACAGTTGCATGTATTATTGAAGAGAAGGAATTATACCCAACATATCCTGTATATAACAGTATTTCCCTTATGTCAGAAAACTGATGGCTCAAACTATTTTTAATATTTATGGATTAGCATTAATGTTGCATTTGCCATCTAGAATGAAATTTACCACTTAGAGTGGAAATTAAGAGTGATATTAACCCAAGCAAAGCCTCAGCAACAGAGATGTATTCAGGAAAATAAATAGGTGAAATGGGATTGAGTATATAGTCCATCAGGTAGGCCATGGAGTGTCAGCACTCTGAAGGGTAAGAAATTAATTCAGTTGAGTCTAAGTAAGGATGCACATAATGTACATGGATTGTGAACACTCATGCCACCCACCATGTAGCCTACTGCATCTGAGTAATTTCAGGGCCTTTCCTAATATCAGCAGAGATGGTGTGTGTACCTGCCCTATTATACTAAAGCCAGGGAAAAGGGAAATTGGAAGGTTTTGAAAATTACAGATCATCCATAACAACGTTGATCTATTACCTTTCTTTTACCATCAACAAAGTGTTTCTGGTAATTGCCTATCTTCCTTCTCTTATGCAAATCAGGTTTTGAAACCAGACACATCAATTGTATGGACTGGCTTCCAGAATCAGAAACAAATTCAGACTGGTTATCCTTAGATATGGAAGGTCATTGCTACAGCAAGCAACTACACTGAATTACATTCCTGGCCTTGAACAAATTGTATTTGAACCATACTATAGCAATGGCTGTTTCAACCATAAATTAAACAGGCTTTTAATAATACAGAAATAAAATCATTCATCCAGAGGCTTGTTTCATAAACAGTACCACAAGAAGAGCAATAATATCATATGTATATTATTGTTATGTCGGCAATGTTGAGTGATAACAACTGTGCCTATAATTCACTGTGTGTTTTCAAGATGTAGCAGCAATAAAATATTGACCAACAACATGTTGAGCCATTATTCAGAAGATTAGATCAATTTATGGGCAGCAATAACTTGTAAAGGACTGTGACCTTCCTTGGGTCTACTGTAATTCCAGGGATAAGCAGGGATAAGCCACTGTATATTTGTAGGTCTACAGATTGAATGAAATGTTTATAAAAATCAAATATTGAACAGTATTAGATTTGTGAGCTCCAGTTCACTTTAATGAGCCACTCTAGGGCAATATCACTGCAAATGTGGGTTTTGTAAAAGACAGTAGGCCTTTGATAATCCATGTGAGAAATCTACCTAGGATCATAGGGAATTTTGAAATGATACCAACCTTTTAAAGCTGGAGGTGGGGAGAGGGGGATGAAGGAGAATAATATCAGGAATGAAAGAAAATCTACTGTGTGAATGGAATGCCAACAAATAAAATTATTCAAGAGAATCTTATTAATTATCCAAACCATGGAAACAATCTGATTCTGTAAATTCACATGTAAATTAGTGTATTTTCCCATTCATGAAATTAGAAGCATGTCATTTCTGCCAGCTGAATTTCAGGCATTCAGATCGGGAAAATGTTTTCTATGTGTTCTTTCATAGTTTCAATTTAAATTTGAATCAATTAAACACGGTGTTTAAATTAGGCACATGGCTTCTAATTATTATAGTCAAACATTTTGTTTTCATAGCTCTATTTGAAGTCTTTCCCTGGAGCACCAACCTTAATATGACTGCATAAGATGTACATCAGCTTAATTTGTATGTATATTTCTCCAAAATATTATTCTGCAATATTATTTTTCACTGAAAATAGCAAAAGTAGACATTCAAAAACAAAGAAAGGCTATTTTTTTTTCCCTTTTGTCCAAAGGGGGGGAGGGGAGGAGGCATAGAGAGACCCCACAGGGCAAAAAAAAAAAAAATCTGCTTTCAAAAGGAAAAAGTTTAAGATCAAAAATCTGATTCGTGCCTGTGCAGCACACTGCTTCCCAGTCATCTAACATGGAATCTATACAAGGCCACATATATCATATATATCAGATCTTGTATTATAGGCACAGCTGGTAGCACTGCCTATTAATAAGGTTCCTGACACTTTTCATTACAAGATCCTGTTCTCAGTTGTTTATACACCTTTGCCAGATTTAATGCATTCAGGCTGAAATTTTCCATGGTGCTACCTACTTTAGACTGAACTGATTTCCCCCCACCCCTGGCTCACACACACACACACACACACACACACACACACACACACACACACACACACACACACACACTTACTTTCAGGCAAAACAGTTAGCCCTCTTCCAAGACTGAAGACAGGCATAAATATATGGTTTTACCTATGTTAAAAAAATACTGACTTTTTAAAGTTAACTTAAAAGGCCCTGATAAAAAGCTGGGCCTTCAAATTTGTCATAAAAAGTGGACTGTATCCACTTTTTAACGATGTACCTTTTGCTGTCCTAGTGAAAATCCACCCCAGGTCTGGCCAAACTATAAGTGGTGAAAAATCAGTTTGCACTTGCTCAGTCAAAGATATTAGCAGTTCAAAACTTCATGAGTATTCTCACTTCTGATTGGAGCCCATCCACAAATCGGGAGAGAGCAGGGAGAAGCCGGCACTGCCCCTTTCCTGAAGGGAGAGGGCAAGGAGCTCCCAGACTGAGTTCAGATCTGCAAGCTGCAGGTCCTCTGGACTTCAAGGGGTGGAGCTCGCTGAACTATAAAAGGAGCAGCGTGAGCCACATGAGGGGGTGTGGCAAGGGATGTTGGAGGGAAGAGCCTGAAGAAAGCCTCCACCAGGATCCCTTCTTTGCCCCAGTGGTGTACAGATCAGCACATGGGTCTCAGGCGCTGGGAGCCTTGTCCAGGCAGTTCGAGCCTGCATCCCCAGTGGGGGGCCAGATGGAGCAGTGTGCAGACCAGCACATGGAGAGCCAGCCCTGGGAATAGCTCAAGGCTGCTCAGGTTAGCCCAGCATAGGCTAGATAGCCAGAGCCCCACAGTGTGGCCTGGTCAAGGAACTAAAATAGCCCCAGGGTCTAGAGCAGGGCCCAGGAAAGAGAAGGCCCAGATGTAAGGCTGGGTAAACCCAGCCAGCAGTGGCTCCCTCTGGGAGCTGGAAGAGCCCTCAGTGCCTAAAGCATGACACAGGGTCAGGAGGGGAGGTCTCAGTGTGAGGCAGACAGTGCTGGGGGGCCTCTGACTGAGCAGAGGACCCTGAGGCCCAGCCAACAGCTCCTCAGAACGGACTGTGATTTGCTGGCAGAATTGGGTCCTGCAGGGGAGGCAATCCTGAAATAAGGCCCCCTCCCCAGAGGGAAGCCCTGGGTGAAAGGTTCCCTCCCAGATAGACCCATAGGAGAAGAGGTACACTTTGCTAACTGGAATCCAGGGGTAGATGCGTCTTATATTGTGTAAACCTGCACTGTATATTTTGTAAGACTGTTATCCTGATTGTGGATATGTTGTACAATATGTGATGGGATTGGTTTAGTTTTATATAATTGGTTCCTCATTGGTAAGCTGCCTGCTCACACCTCCCCCACCTTTTTTTTTAACCTGGTTGTGCTCTGCCAATGGTTCTTCTGGGTTCCCTGTAAACTACCTGTTTATCCTAACTTACCTGGTTTACCCATCTGGGTATCCACCCCTCTTCCTCACATGGGCATCCTAAGGACTCATCAGTTGCACCAGGTCTCTGTAGGACGCAAGGTTGAGAAGGCCATCCTTGAGGTAGTTTGACTATTAGGACAAGCATTCCCAGGAGGTGGTTCTTGCCTTACCATATTGTAAATATTTGTCTGTATACCCTTATTGCTGTTAAATGATAGCACTGGAAATACTTACCAGAAGTTTTCCTTTATTTGTTGGGTGATACCTACTGTAGATACTTACCTGTATATAAAAGGATAAGGATAGATAGTGTGTGTGTGTGTGTGTGTGTGTGTGTGTGTATCTATATCGATATATAGATATAGATGTAGATTGTAATTTAATAAACTGTAAATAGTTAAGAGCTTTGGCGTGGAGCTGACTATAGAGGAAAGAGGGACCCGAATTCAAATCACAGGTATCCTTCCCACAGCACTGTCGCCTACCTCATCTACCCTTTTCAATTGAGGACAGGCACACCCTCGGGTGTTTCTGGGTTACACAAAGATAATGTGACTGAAATTAGGAATTAGGACTGAGAGGTGGATAGGACTGAAGGCAGTGTCTTGGTTTCATAGACACTGGAAATTATCTGTACACACTCCTGTGAGAAAAAATGATATAAATTCCATGTTATGGGTCAGAGATCTGAGGCATGGAGGGATCCAATCCCAAGTCATCAAAGTATAAGGAAGTCCTTCTTGTGTAGGAGAGATACTTGATTAATATGGCTTGGCCAGTCACTAGCACAGTTTTCTGTCACAACAACGGGATGATGGGTCCCAGGCACACAGGAGTTCATTTTCAGGTTCAGAAGGAACAGCACCCTAGTGATCACAAATAGTTCTACCCCTCTCCCTCCCCCCACATCCCTTGTCCCAAACCTCATCCCTTTGTCTATCTCTTCCCTGTCTAGGCCCATACACTATCCATCCTGGCTCCTTATTCATCCCATTCTCCACATCTCAAGTATCTCTTGTCCCTTTTGCTCTGTTTCTTGCTTTACCACCTCACAGGCCTAGTTCCTCATGGATCTATTGCATCATAAATTGAAGTATGCCACACATTCATAACAATTAGGATTATGAAATGGTAATGGAAAGCAGGAAAATTACAAGGAAGCAACAGGGAAAGGAGGAAAGATGACATCACAAATTAATAACTCACTTAACGACTCAGCTGCATCCTGAAATACAGATGGACTCTTCAGAGACCTATGAGCAAAACATTTTCCCACATATTTCATTATGAAAAATGGCCAAACCTTTTGTCTTGAATTTTCCATGCAATAATTCAACTCAAGACAGGCATGTGAGATGGGAAATTTCAACCTAAATGGTTATGTTTGACTAAATTTATAAGCCACAAAAGACAGGATCTTATAAAGCAAGCCACCAGAAAGTGTTACTTGCATGGGTACTGCTACTTGTGTAGTCACTGCTTGTAAATTGAAGCAAAAAAATTTAAAAATATCAAAAAACTTTACTGTTTTACTGTAACTGCCTGAGGAGCTGAGGGCAAGGAGGAGTAAGGAGGAATTTATACAGTTAGTATTATGTATACACAATTCTTAAGATCTCATTTGCTTGAATGCCCATTTGCACAAGTTCTCTAAACATAAAAGAAAAAATAATTAACACTGAACAAACAGACAGAACTAACCACCATACAAGGGACTCTGCAGAATGAAGACTATAAAGCGCTTTTATGTAGCGCAAATGAGAAATGATGAACCAAGTACATCTGCTACCTGATTGGATGTTAAATTGGATAACACCTCACAAAGGCACAAATACCAAGGCAGGAATAAGTATGGTAAGAATTATTGTTCATTAAAAGTCAGATCTCTTAAGTCTTTAACCTGACGTATGTCCATTCATTAATAAGTTTTAATGGTGACTATGAGTGTCCTGTGGCCTCTTGATTAAATAAAACATTTGCTACTTTGGCACTGTACCCTTGAAATATTGCATATAATTTGTTACATATTTGAAACATGACTGCCTATACATCATTGATCAGAACATGCTTTTTATATAATGAGCCTAGAATGGAACAGTTAAAACACATTTTGATTTCACAAAATATTTCCATGTAAAAAGAAAACAAAACAATCATAGGAAAAAATACACTTTAATACAAACAAGGGTGGGGGAGCAATTTCAGCATCAATATGTAGCGTATACTTCTTATTCTTCTAAAGCTACAGGGTAGATTTTTATAAGTGTTTGTTTCAGATGCCAAGATTCTGTCAGCCTATCTGAATTAACAAAATAGACTGCTCTGTAAATGCTGACTGAGGGATTTCAGTTATTTTTTGCAAGGTGACTGTAGCATAGATTGATTGGAGTTTCTGCAGTAATAGAAAGGTTAAATATTTCGAACCAGAGCTCAAAGCCAGACTTGACACTGACTGAATACCTTAGTAAGTTATGATTGACCTCAAACCATCCTTTTCCTCACTGTAGTTAATTCCTTTGAAATACTAGATTCTCCAGATTTCCCTGCCAAGACACATTTTTTCTTGCAATATTTTTTTCTGTTCAAAATCTTTGCACAAAGGAGATGAAAGAATAACTTGAAAATGC
The DNA here is from genome assembly GCF_000455745.1 of Alligator sinensis. Classification (NCBI taxonomy): domain Eukaryota; kingdom Metazoa; phylum Chordata; order Crocodylia; family Alligatoridae; genus Alligator; species Alligator sinensis. The sequence continues at coordinate 358,343 of NW_005842388.1, forward strand.
AGGTACAGGAAATGGAAACTAATTTTACTTAGAGGCCATCATATAACTTTATGCTGAGAGAAAGTTGACAGAATAATTCTAGTGTCTTGGGGCTATAGAAACATGAGTTCAAGCCACATTCTAGGCTAGTGCCAAAGGTTCCCCTAGTTAAACAAACAGTAAATATGTACCTGGTCACTTAGACTGAGGAGCTAGAGGCAGCTAGAGTTGCTTCCAGACACATTCCTTGTCTGTCACTGGCTGCAGTACCTGATGTGTCTTAATCACAGTAGCATGATGGACTGCTTGGCTCATGCAGACCTTTGACTTTGAAATAACTCAATCAATTGAATTACAATTGATTACATAGGCTGAGAGGTCCTGTAATCTTCCAGGTAGAAGCAATTCTACCAGTTGAAAATAGCATGGATATGACTATACTATAGATGTTGTGTATCACGAAACACTCAATGTATCCATAAGCAAGCCAGCTAGGGCTAAGTACAGATGTTTAACAATGCTGAGGTGGAAGCACTCAAATTGCTTTACTCAAAGCAATTAGATCAGATTAGATTAGACTATGAGTGAACAGAACAGGCGTTCCACTGTTGGGTAGGCAGGGAGGAGGAGAGAAGTGTAGACCCTGCTTGTGCTGGCTGAACAGCCAATCACCCCTGATTGGTCAGAATGGCTCTGCCCCTCCTCCACAAGCTGGCTGTGGTCAGTGCCAGTGGCTGAGGGACAAGGGTGGGGGGAACAGGCCCCAGCTTTCTGGCTGTGGTCCTGGGGGGCCCAAGCTGGGTAAGCATACCAGGGCTTTGTTCCATCCCCCTCACCCACCCCTAGTTCCCAGTGCAGCAAAAAACTGCATGCGACTCCAATCTGCAGCCATTAGGAGGCTGGGTGGGCTGGGAGGGGGGACCAAGATGTGAATCAGTAAGCTGTTGGGGGCCACATGGCAGGAGGTCTCTATTCTCCCTTCCTTCCCCCCAGCTTCCTGACAGCTGCAGCTTAGAGCCATGCAACATTTTTTTCTTTGAGTGAGAAAGTAGGAGCAGATGTGGAGAATGGAGTCCCCTTGCTGCATGGTTCTACTTCTCACCAAGTCCTGAGCCAGCAGGTTCCGGGGAGGGGGGTGGGAAATGGAGGGTGGCAAGTTACCAGGGGAGTTACAAGTTACACCACAGCAAAAAGCTGTGCATGGCTCTGAGCTGCAGGTACCAGGAGGCTGGGGCAGGCAGAGGGCGAGGGAAGAGCCCCCTACGACATGTCCTCCCAAGCTTACTGGTTTTGGTCTTGGGGTGGGGCTTGGGTGGGCCCATGTTCCTCCCCCCAGCCCACCCCAAACTCCTGACAGCTATAGCTTAGTGCCACACATGGCTGTTTGCAGCACTGGGAACTACAGGTGGGTGGGTAGGGGGAACTGAGCCCCCCTTCTGCACAGGCCCAATCTGGCTCCCTGCTAAGACCTGAATCAGTAAGCTGGGGGCTGGCCCATGCAGCAAGGGGGTTCTGTTCCCCTCCCCTAATTCCAGCACAGCAAAAAATAGCACATGGCTTGGAACTGCAGCCATCAGGAGGCTGAGGCAGGCACAGGAGGGGGAATAGAGACCTCCTGCTGCATGGTTCTGCCCAGATTGCTCTCTTGGGTTTGGGCAGCAGTGGCTGGGCCCATGCAACACAGGACTTTGTTATTCCTCCCAGCCTACCCTAGTCTCCTGACAGTTGCAGCTTGGAGCCGCGCACAGCTTTTTGCTGTGCCAGGAACTAAGGGCAGGTCTGGGGGGAAGGGGCAGAGCTCACTGCCACACATGCATGGCTTGCCCGTCTCAGGACCTGAGCTAGCAAGCTGCGGGGGTGAAGGGTCATGCAGCAGGAGCTCCATTTCCCCATGCTCTGGCCATGCAAGGAGGAAACATCCTTTTTTGTCTCCTCTGTGTGAGAGCTTGTGCCAATGCTCACCCAGAACAGATGAGCACTGGGTAAGGTGAGCATACCGCCCTGTGAGGGGCCATTGAGATGCCAGCAGAATGTGACCTACCTTGACTTGTGATAGGATGTGGTACAGATATTTGATAAAGTGTTCTAACTAGAAGTGTCATAGTCTGATACACATCCATCCAGAATTAACTTAGACTGGGATCCACCATTTTTATAGCTCTCTATGTGCCATGAACATCTGTTCTGTTATGGCTATAGAGTGTTTTCAGTGCATTTATCTCACAATAAGCGTAACATCTGTACTTAGTCTAGATTACTAAAAGCAGTCTACCTAGACAAGCACAGAGCTCAGCACTAGGAAGCTACTTGACTACTTGAGAAAGGTGGATATAGTTTAAAGTTGATGATTATACATGTAAAATGGCATGTGAAGGAACACAAATACTAAATTTCATCATGATGACTTTCCAAGGAAATAATATTCCAAAGAAACCAGTAATATATCTATTTTGGAGTAGAGGAGAAGATCTTTCTGGAAACTATAATAAAATATCAGCTTAGTAACCTCCATTTCTCTACGGTAGACTGGAGAAGATACTCAGATCCAAGAAAGTCAGCCTTTTCCCTCTCTCCTTTTCTTTCTCCAATTGTTCCCTGAGAAGTCAAGGGAACTTCTAATTTTCTAAAATGAATTAATCCTCTTTAACCTCACTTACAGACTTTAGCCTATGAGAATGGAAATGGCCTGAGGAAGAAAATTGTATGGTCCCAATACTGCAAGTAAATAGGGAGATACTGCAATAGTGGTTTCTACTGTCTTTTCTCAGCCAAGCTGAAAAGATAACACAAAGCTTACTCTAATGATCTGCACAATTCTTTAATTAATTTCAATTAAACCTCAAATTTGAAATGTTCCTAAATCTGCTACTGGTTTCCTAGCATGCAAGAGTCCACACTCTT
>NW_005842388.1:361253-380419 GCF_000455745.1 Alligator sinensis
TCATCAGGCTTACTGCTGAATTTGGTTCTAACTGCATGGAAGGTGAATAAAAAAATAAAAAAAAGGTAATAGAAACTTTTTAAGTGAGTAATCACAGTTCTGGAGCTGGCAAAATGGAGTATTTTCAAACACACTTCAGCAGCTTCTTTTCATCCATTTTTTTTACAATGGTTAATCCAAATTCACAATTTTCACAGAGATTTGGAAAATCTCGAACAGTTCTGTTAAACATTACCCTTTAATTCAAATTTAAGGGCAAAATATTTTGCCAAGATAGCAAAAATAAGGACCTTTAAAAAGGCTGCCGGAGAGGGCAAGAATTGTTTAATATGAGCAGTATATCAGCATCTTCGAGTGTAAAAGCACAGCTGGAGGTAAATATGACTCACCAGGTTGAACATTGATTAACTGATGAGCTGAATCCAAACTATCCTGTTCAATACAAATGCTGATGCCAAAGCTATCTTATATCAAGCCTCCCTCTACTTCAACTACCACAAATCATTTAAATAAAATGAGACAAAACCATATGCACCTCAAAATGGACCTACTAAAGTTCTCTGAAGTTTAAAATTAAGATTTGTGTGTGTGTGTGTGTGTGTGTGTGTGTGTGTGTGTATGTACAAGGCTTCATTTTGGAAAATGGAAGCAATACATAATAAAACACACAACTAACACTATGTGTTTTAGATACCCAAAACTCCCAAGGGGAAAACACTGAGAAGTAACAAAGATCTGATAAAACAACTGAAATAGTAAAATAAAGACTACAAGTCACTGAGAACAAAAGCACAGCCAGTAGCAAAAAAGAAAAAAAGAAAACCACCAACCAAACAAACCATATTGTGTGCAGCTTATTGGAAGGCATAGAAATAAAGCAACTGAACACACAAAAACAAATGATAAAATTCACCTCTCTCTCACCTACATGTCAATCCAGAATCATGCCTTCACTTCCTACCACCATAGCAGACTAAGCTGTCACAACCTCTTTGCCAACTCCGCTGCCTCCCTTTATGTTTCTTTTGCTAATTTCAAGATGCTTTTCTTGGTCTGATGGCCATTAATCCTGTTTTATCAATGTTTGTGGATACGACATACATTTTATTAACTCATATGCATAAATACAATCTCTAATTTTACACCTACTTATGTAAACTACATACTATAAAACGGATGTAAACTGGGAATTATTTGCTATTACTATGAAAACCTCTATTGCGAGTACTATAAATGAAGAAAAGCCTGATCTATTTTGCAATGAAAAGGAGGGGGCATCTTGCTGGGGAACCATTAGCTGGCTTTTTATTTTTAGATATCACAAGTGTGACCTTGGTGGTCCCATCGGCTGCATGTCAAAATAAAGTAGGCATAAACTTAGTTAATCTAAGATCTAAATAATATCATTAAATTTTACCCTTAGGGTAATACTGTTAAGAAAAAATAATACCAGAAAGGAAAATCCCATCCCAAACATAATTAAAGACAAGTCTAAACATAGAGACTTACCAATAAACGGCTAACCAGATGTGGTTTACAGCACCCCTTGAGGGGTCTTTCATCTTTATAGTAGCCTGTAACAATGCCTTAAGCAGAATAATTTTAAAGAGATAGATGTTCTTTTGTTTTGATATAGCAAAGAAAGAGACCTTCTCATTAAAGTCTGCATACACTTACTGTTTGGACAATGAATATATAACATTAGAATTATGTACTTTCCAAATCGTAATTTATCATGATTGATAAAATACAAATTTCTTATTGTAGGGGAAAATCAGGACAACACTTTTTGTCTCTTTCCACCTAAGTCCTTTGAAGCCAGCCTTTATACAGCATTCATAAATGATATAAAGAGCAGCCAGTGATTTTCAAATGAGATGAAACAACTCTTATATCTATTATAGAAAAAGCCAAAAAGTCTTCCATAAAGGATTTTCTGAACATATAGAAAATAATGTATTCCGCAAAAATTCTGCATTGCAATTGCTCCACTCCACAGAGGTGTTTTGCTATCAAGCTGATGGGCACATCAGAAAGACTTAGAATAGATGCTGTCACTAGCACAAGCTCTACAGTTAAGGTTGAGGACCTACTGGAAATCAAAGACTCACCTTTGCTTGTTCAAAACTGTTCCTCTGGAGCTGATGATGCAATATATAGCTCCATGCATACACATACACAAATAGGAGTGCTATTGATTATATAAAATCCACTCAAAACTTGTTGCAAATATTCTAGTAACAAAATACCTCCAGACATGCCCATTTATAGCACCAGCAATAACTTAGCATGTGTTCCTGTTCATATTATATTGATAACCTCTCAAGAAATCATAAATGTAAAAATACCCTTGTTAACGCCATACAGGCAGTCCTCGGACTTACAACACAATTGGTTCCTGAAAACTGCATTTCAAGTTGAAACATTGTAACTCGGAACCGATTTTCTCATAAAAAAACAACGTTATAAATGGGAGATTGGTTCCTGAACCAAGGCCCAATACCCTATTTTCACCAAAAATACCCCAGAATTTTGTACTCGATCAATTATAGATGAGTAATATAGGTACATTAATGTATTTATATTGTAAATAGCAATCATATTGATTTGGAAAGACTTATTTGAGGTGACTTTGCTGGACTTGTTCAAGGGCTCTTGGTTGGACTTTTTGAAGGGTTCTTGGCTGAAGTCTTCTCAGGAGTCTTGGCTGCCGGTTTTTCTGGAGTCTTGTCTGCTTTCTTAAAGAAAGTGCCCAAGGAAGTTTGAACAGATGTTCTCCAGGGAGATGGGTGACACAGCAAACTTGTTCACTGGCATGGCATCACATTGGATCAAGCATTGTAAAGTCGAAAGCGATGTCAGAAAGTTGAAACTGGGTGTCAATTTATAAATGTTGTAAGTGCAAAATGTTGTAACTCAAAACATTGTAAGTCGAGGACTGCCTATACTAGTGAAGGAACGTTGTCATTTAACAGATTTAATGGCTTCACAGTGTTACAGATGCATCTTCCCAAATAAATATTTTTTATCTGTACAACTTTGAACTGTTTTTTATGACTAAAGAAACATCTTGAGAGATGCAGAGGAATGCTTATTGTCATTTGTTTTAATATGCAAGGGTGTTTCAGAAACTAATGGCAAGATGGTTGCCCATTCTGTATTGCTGTGACAGAGTGATACACTACACAGAAGCAAGAAACACGGATGATGGCACTGTTGAATGCACATATCATTTACGATTATGGAGAGAAGTGATGTGGTCCAGTAAACAATCACTGCATACAAAATGGTTTTATTTGAAATTGCCTTTAGTTTCTGAAACAGCTTTGTATACAGAAAAAAGTCACGTCTAATTCACTCCATACTATTTCTAATCACATTTTAGTCTATATACCTATAGCACTTGTTCCAATCTTCCCATTTATTGCACAATGACATTAACAGGACCTGCAGATAAAAAAATTAAATCAAAGTCCTCATAATACATCCTTTATCTTTTCTAGATAAGAGTCAGGATAAAACAACCTCTGTATCAATTCTGCAATGCCAACAAGGTGACCAAAAAAACTTACACAATCGTGTAAAATCCTGTATCAAAGTACTGCTAAATATGTAGAGTCTGATTTGTGCCACTCTCTCACAGCAAGTAATATTAGGCACCGTAATAGTCTGGTTTATTACAGTGGGTCATACACACAGTTAAGAACTACTAAACATAAGCTAAAATGTCTGGGTCTGGCTCACAGATTCAGAATGAAAGTGCTATTTGAGCAAATCTAATTAATTTCAGAAGGCCAATTCCCTCTGCTTTCCTTCCTGATGTATCAGCATGCTTCTTAGATTCTTTTTTAAAGGTAATTTTCATTAGGACTGTTTTTTTTAAAGGTAAATATTTAGAAAAAAACTAAGTTCACTGTAATCACAAAAATAAGATCACTTTGGGAAAATCTGTAAAGAATTTATATTTTGTCTTGGGCTTTATAGAATGCTTTTAAATATGAATATAAGATAGCAATACAATGAAGCACCTGAAGAAAAATGTTTATGGGCTCCCTTCCCAATTAATTATCAGAGAAAACAAAAAGTGAAATGAAATAATTCTGCCTTTTTTTTGTACGCAAAAGAAAGTATTTTAAAGGGGAAATCTACCTGCAAATACAATTACAGCAGCTGTACCATCTAACCTCTATCAGTCATAATCTAGAACAGTGCCACTTTCTATTAACCAAGCAATAGAAGTCTAAAATTACTTATACTAGTGTACGAGAGAGACTCAGTTTGCTCCAATGCATCCTGATGACTTAATTAGGTAGTCAGTGTAGCACATGTGGTTTTTTAGTCAGGTTCATCACAAAGGCCAGATCATCAAAAGCAGACTAGTTGTGTGCTCCATGGCTAGATTAAAAATACAGATTTCTTTATTAAGTATCTTGCAGCTGACTGTGCCTCTTGGTTCGTCTCCATCTATTCAGACAATTAAATAAAGTCGGACAGTGGAAAACCACAGCTAATAAAGCAGGCGTGAATTGAAGTACAGCTGGCAATCTTTTTATTTATTCAGTGTACACAGTGACAATCTCTAAGAGGCAAGGCATGTGCCAGGATTTTTTTTTTCATTTAATATTTGTCCTCTTTCAAAGCATGACATTTCCACTGATAGGATTGTCAGCTTCAGAAAAAGGAAAAGAAAAAAAAAAGGTCACCCCTTAAAGATAAGAAACATGAAACAATGAAGGAACTTTGAAAATTTGATGGTGTCAGTCAGGAGGAAAAGGTATGGTGAGTGACAAAACTACTCCTCAAAGAATATTCTGGTGCATCCCTCAGATGAAGTTCCAGTTTAAACATAGTATTCCAGATCAGCACTTACAACCATGTGTTTCTGCCTCTTTCAGCATGGAGGACTAGGAAGACTAGTGTGATCAGTATGTAGAATTTTGAGTTCTGGCCAAAGGAAGTGTTGAGGGAGGGAAAGACATACATGCACACACTTTCTATTTTATTCCATAATGTCTACAATGTAGATGTTTACAGCATGATGGATGTTGGCCGAATGCAGCATAATATATATGATTTATTGTACTCTTTATTTTTGTTGATATGAAATAATTATCTCCTTTGTTATAAAATAATCTGCTCTCCTCTGTGAAGTCAGTATCACATGAATGATAAAAAACAACACATGATATTTCGTTGATGACAGGTCTAGTCTGTCATGATATAATGTAGCATTAATTCTGAAGAACATAAAAAGTACAAATAAAAGCAAACGGTTTAAAAATATTTAAAAACCTAGAAGTTACAACTAGACAATTTTGCAAATGAAAAAGGAAAAGGAACATTTCCTGAAAAGCCATCCCCTTCAGTCATAAAGCCATCTTCATACAGCTACATGAAACTCTCAGGAGAGAGAGATTGTAAATCCCTACAATAGTTAAGATCCCAATTTTTCATTCATTCCATTGTTCAAATTATAGGTATTTAGATGTATTTCTTCATTGCAGAAGTAAGCCAGCAAGTAAATATTTGCCAAATTTGTGCTAAAAATGTATTAGTTCTGAACTAGCTAGGCATAGCAATAAGTAAATACCATTGTGTGCATGTGCATGTACTTTTCCCATAGGTCTTACCTGGAATAAAATCCTAGTCCCACAGAAGTCAAGAGCAAACTTGCCATTAATTTCATTTGAGCAAGGATTTACTCTTGGCACTTCTAAACACTGTGTGTTGAATACTACTAATTTCAAGCTTGCTTGACTTGGTAGGTTTTACTGAAAATTTAAAAAGCAAATTTGAAGAAAAATACTTGTTAAGTTTTCAAGTTAGTGGGCACGTGTACATGAAACAATTCCCCTGACTAGCTTGGGAACGGAGGAGTTAACTGTGTCTTGAAGATCTGTCTGAGCACTATTAGGGGAAAACAGGCATTTCAGCAACAATGAAACCAGTTTGCCTATGTTGACAGCACCTGAAGAGATTCCCTGCTATTTCTGGTTCAAGAGAATCACTTCTGAGAAACATCATGCGAGAAAAGGAAGGTTCTCAGAGACAGAGGCCAGGTATAGACGTTGCACTTTTACTGGTATAAGTGATAAGAAACCAGCTTGTACCCATAACAGAACAGAAATTTGGCACCCATAGACTGGTTTAAAAATGGTGTAACCCAGTCTAAGATTTGCCCCTCTCCCACCAAAGGGTGAATGTGTGTTCTGTTCACTACTGATCTAAACTACACTGCTTACAGAAAACTACATAGCTTAGATTAATTCCACCTCAGGCTTCTTGAATGTCTGTACCTACCAAGAGCAGGGAAAGAAAGATAGGCAGGAGGAGAGAAATCCCAGAAACTTAAGAGAGACCACCATTGACCACCTGAGCTTGAGGGTCCATGAAATCTGCTTGCTGTGTTACTGTTGACTAATAATGGTGGTTTGTGTATAAGAAGAGCTGCCTGCTTTGCTACATGTCTTCAGGGGTAGTTTGTCCCCTTGAACAGGTAAAAAGTTACTCTCCAGGAGCTAAGCTAGAAGATAGCTGTTGGTGGAAACCATGGCAAACCAAGGCATCAGGGACAAAAGGCCAGGTCTTCTCATCCAAGAGGCTAGGAGCTCACCCTCTCTGGAAGCTATTCCTGGGCTGGTTTCAAGGGATACTCCAAAAGACTGTGCAAATCTGGGGAATTTGCTCCCATGGGAATCTGTTGTACCCTGCCACCTAAATACGTTGAACTTGTCAACTTCATATAAGCAAGTCCCATTAAAAAAAAAAAAAAATCAAGAAAGCATACCTTCAAGATGAAGTCCCTCTTGCTGAGTATATATAGGCATTGAGGTAGAAGAATGCCTCATTTATGAAACCCACTAAATAGGCCTTGGTCTGGATAGGCACTGAGCTGTTCAGTTGTCAAGATGTGGTGTTTCTGTGCATGTCCAGAACTATGTCAGCAGAATTCTAACATGGTGAATTGTAGAATATCTGGATATTAGGCATCTCTCCACTGGCTGCCAGCTGAGTGGTAGTGTGAGGATTATTGTTTCCAACTTAAGTGACATTAACTTATTAACATCCAATTTTCAAACCCTGGCCCAAGACACAAGTTGTATATAGATATAGATGCAACAATGATTAGTTAAACTGCTGTTCAGGATGCATTGACTATTTCAATTTTTTTTCCCTCCTTGCCTAAACAAAAACTAAAACACCCCTTAACCTCTTGTGATGAGCTATTCTCAGCACAGAGGTGATTTATTCGGAAAATCTGATCAAACGTCTGTTCAGTCATGTTAGAGGCAGACAAGTGTGAAATAAATGTACATTGTATAATAAAAAGTGACAATGTCTAATCTTTATAAAGCAGTGGATGGAGCTCTTCCTATATTATGGATCAGTTTTTCAATATAAGACATAAAGATTGTAGGGTAGTATAGAAATTGGTTGTCAAAAGGTAATGTGTATTCAAAGAAAATACAGCACCAGAGCCAGTTGGCAGATTCACACGCCTGAAAAGGAAGTGATGAAGGAAATCGGCAAACCCCTACATTGCATTTTTTTAAATTCACCATATCTAAGACTTTGGAAGTCTGGAAAGTGACTAATGTCACAACATTCATTGAAAAAAATGAGCGTCCTTTCTTTTAAAATGGGAAATGATAAACTAGTATTTGGATATGGGGAAGTCTTGGAAACCAATATGAGGAATGTGGCAAAAGCTCAACTGGAAAACATCCCACTCAAGGTAAAAAAAAATAAAAAATTAAAGGACATTAGAAAATTTTAAGTAGGAGGGTTGTTGTAGCCATGATGGTCCAGGCAATGTACCAAAGTCAAAGGTTTTTAGTGGTGTCTTACTTTGGACCAACTGTATAGTTGGGAGAGATGTTGGACACACTGTTGGACATAAAGTGCCCTTCTTCAGGTTTAAAAAAGAAGCAGGCACAGGCTAAGCTCTGCCCAAAAGCTTGCCCAACAACTCTCCCACCTCTATGGTTGCCCCAAATAAAGATATCACACAAAGCCTTTTCCTGAAATATTACAGTTTGTTTAGTCATTCATGATCCAAAACCACATAAAAAGCCAAATGATTTATTCCCAATTCTCCTACTAATGTGTGTGAGGCAAAGGGATTCTCCACCCCCCCCACCCCCCACCCCTCCACAATTTAGCCACCAGTTCACTAGAGCCTGAGGAGCTATTACAGGTATATGTCAGTTCACAAAATCCTGTGTCACTATGAGGCTTACACATGGCTGCTGTTTGGAGAGATATCAAGAAAAGCAGTTGTTCTCTATGTATATCCACTTTGCCTAATACCTCAACAATCAGAAAAGTCCTCTCTTGGTCAGAAGAGAGGATGCCACGGATCAGGCTTTCCTCCCTTTCCTGGTTCTCTGTGCTAATGAACCTTACCTGATACAAAGCCCAAAGTCAAAGTGATTTTACTGACTTAAAGGCTTTGTACCAGGCCCTAAATCTAAAGGCCTGCAGTTCTTTCTGTTCAACTGACAGGAGTACTTAGACTTGATTCATAAATATTCTTTTCCCATGTGGGGTTTCTAGACCTTTTTTGATCATCTCCTTTGCCTTTCTTCATAATGTCACAACTGGTAACTTTAAAATATTCAGTGACTTAACTAAAAATAAATAAATAAAAATTAAACATAAAATGACTTACCAGTAATATTTTTTTTAGATCAATGCACTTACAATTTAGCTGGTTAAGTTACTTACTTTTAAAATAAATACACCAACTGAAAGAGAAAAAGCACATCTTTCTCAGATAAATTTTCTAGCACTGATTAAATAAAGATGTGGAATCAGAGATACTTTATGTCTCAGGAGACAACCATAGTAGAATCGAGTGTGTATTTTATATGTGAATTAGAGGTAAGATGTAATGACACAGGATGAAAGGCTCATCTGTGATTTTAATAAAGAAGGGAGACAGTACTTCCCTGTGGGCCCTAGATGCAAAGGCAGAAGACTCAACTAGAATATGTGAAAAGATGCAACAAAAAAATGAAATAAATGTTTCAAAGTTGGGTGATTCCTGTTAAATTTAATTTGCATTTTACTGAGGAGAATTCTAATGCTTAGACTTTAATATATTTTTGTTAGCTTATCATGTAATGTTACAGTTGTATCATCAATAAATAGCAGAAATGATTATATATCTGTAGTATATAACATTAAGGAGAATTAAAGAATTTGAAACTCAGTACATCTCTTCAAAAAAAAAGTTGTACCTATCATCATTTGGCACTTTCCATAACTTAATATCTTTTTAAAAGTAAAGTTAATGTTTATGGTTACATTTTTATTTAAATACAATACACTGCCCACTTGATCATATAAGCTTAGTACTAATGTTTATTTTAATTGCTATCTTTTGCTATGTTATTTTTAACAATTCTCAAAAAAGGGGGCTGCTGTTTACTGCTCTTATAATACTGTTTAAATATAAAATCAGAGACAGTTTGAATGAAGTATTTGTTTTTTTCCATTTAATTAAGGGGAGGGTTCGTTAGTCATTTCCAAGGATCACTTTCTCTGAATAAAAAAAGAAATACCTTTAAAAGTAAATGACCTGAGACAAAGCAAAATGAAGGGGATGTACTGCTCAGGGAGAAAAAAAAGAATCTTGCTTTATTTGATCTTCTGAGATAATCGCACTTCTGGCCCCCTGCCAGCTAGGCTGAACACACTCATGTCTGGCCAACTCAAGTAATCTCTTGGTTCAGGTCTGAGATCTGTGATGAAAATTACAAAGCAGGGACAAAATCAAGATTCCACCTGTGATTTTATTCTGAAACTAATTTGATGGAAAGAGCAATACAATGCAAACAGCCTTTTTAGTAGAGTCTATAAAACTATGACTAGATTGAAACCAGTGCTAGTAGATGAAGATAGTTGTCATTAAAATAAGTAGGGCTTGGCAGGTGTTCATTTTTTTAAAAAGTAGCAGATATATTTTTGACAGGTAAATTGCTTTGACATGATTTTTGAAGTCTGAAGTCAAACTTTTTAAGAAGAGATTTTTAAGTAACATTATACTTTACCAGAGTCTTGCTCTGTTTTTATACCATGTGATATGCCCTCAAATATGTGGGGGTTTTGTTGTTTTTTTTTTTCATTTCCTCTCTAAGGATCTTTTTGCATTACAGGCCAACCAAACTATACAAAAAATCTCCCTCCTGCCCCCCACTTCACTGAGTAGATGGTGCAGATAAAGTCACCTAAATGCGATCTCCACAATAAACCAGATATAAAATATTGGCCTAATTAAATTTAAAGTACAAGAAATAAACATGATGCATATAGAATATATGTTTGTATACATATGTATATTTGTCTGGTATTCCAGAAAAAAAACAACCCTGCTTTTCTTTAATACCAAACAAAAGATTTCCACTTTTTTCAGATGGTTATAAACTGGATTTTTCCCTTTGAGTTTAATAAATGTTGTGCATTGTGTAGGCAACAGGATACTGCTCACCTAACATGTTAATGTAAAAAACCATAGCTATCATGAAATCCACAGAACTATTGTAATCCCAGCCAAAAAACATTGCTATCACTAAAATAAAAAAGCATCACTGTTTTTTGTGGCTGTTGGAGCCTCTTACTATTTATGGAGGAGTTAAATGTACCAACAATTACAAAGGATATATGGGATAGTTGTTTTTTGTTCTGTTAAGTTTTTTTTTTTCTTAGATGTTGCACAGAAAGATGTAATGACTCAGAAGCTGTTCTTACTGGTTTATTTTAACACTGCCAGTGGTTTGAATCTAAATTCTTAGATTTTTCTTTATGCATGCACTCAAAATTAATTGCTTTTTGGAGTATCAGAGAAGAGGAAAAGCATGTTATTTATTCAGCTACAACAAAATAACACAGCTTGCATTTTTTTGCATTTTCCAAAGAGTATATTTGTAAATTTGTACAGATGTTCTATTCCCTTTACCACTAATGAAACTTATATGCAAGGACCAGTAGGACCTGACTCCAAAGTTATTGAGAATAATGGTAACCATATGGATTGCTGCCACAATGTGTTATAAAAATTAACTTCTATCATACATTTATATTTCAGGTACATTTATATTTCAGCTACTTCAAATGGTCTACAATTTTATTTCTTCTTCAGTGATATTCTCTATGGATTTCCTATTCCGTTTGATCTTCATGTCTGCTTCTGCACTTTGTATTTCTCCCCACCAACCAGTGGTAATCAAAAGAATTCTTTAATTGCCATCTTAACCTTCTAATAGTTTAAGGCTACAACTTATATATTTCCTTTCATAATCAAAAAGAACAATTTGATATCATATAGAATCTATATTTACTAAACTCTGAACTTTAAAACACACATACGCACAGTTAAGCCATTCACACTGACATAAAATGAAAAACAAAGACATATACAGATATTCAAAGTAAATTAAACAAAAAGGTACCTACCTGGTATGAGCTGACCCAATAAATGATGGGACCTGGAGAGACTGAGTACAGCTACCACAATAAAAAAAGGATAGTGTTTCCATTTCATGATGCTTCCTTCCTTGCATTACACCAGCTCGGCAGCACTTATATAAACGTTATCTGCAAAAGAAAGTAGGAACAAGGTGGAATAAGATGAAAAATCTGCATTCATTGATAATTTGGAAGTATATTAAAATACTTTTAGCCCATTTTAACCCTGACAGAGTCAATAATTTTGATACACTTTAAAAAAAATATATTTAGCAGTATTCACAGATTTTGTTGGAATCTGACACGTCATTCTGTGAGCACTTTTGCTATAGCCTTAAACTTGTGACCACTGGTCTTTCAACTGTGCACCTTAGCATCTGTGCCACCCCAAACCTCAAAAAAGCATTAACGCTTGGATTATATAGTTAGCTATAAAATACTAACAAATCCTCATACCAAAGCAGAATGGCCTCCAAAGAGTACCTTTAAAGGTGCATGTGAGAAACTCCATTAATTTAAATCATATTGGGTGCCTATACACATGCAGTGAGGCTGCTCCAATGCACTGTAATTACAGTGCGTTGGAGAAGACTTGATTAATTGAGTCTGCTGGAGCATGGTAACTACCATGCTCCGGCAGATTCCAGTGTCATGTGTATCAGCATCCCCGCAATGAAAAATGGCAGCAGGGGCACTTTAACTAAAGCCCATCAAACGAGATTTAGTTAAAGTGCCTGTGTTGACATTTTTCAGTAGGGGATGCTGATACATATGACTCTCTGGGTCCTTTAATTAGAGTGTCTCTCAGAGATGCTCTAACTAATGCGCTTCCCTCCCCTACCCCTGAAACATGTGTAAAAATGCCCAATAGGTTTACCATGCTGCTAACTGACTCAGTTAACATGTAATCTACATATGAAATTTGACTAGATAGGCAGCTGTGTTATGGTGGTTTGACCAACAAGTCAGAGACAAAGTCAAGAAACTATAATAGAGTTTATTAAAAATAATCATAACAGATATGTTCTACTATAGACAGCTACTGCCCCTCCCTAAGTACCTTCCCAAACAGGCAAATGTAACAATTTGCAGTGCTCTAGCAACTGTCTGCTCTAGCATCTCCCCCTTTTACAACAAAGATATCCAAAACCATAACCAGATTTCAAAGATGTGAAGCATAAAGATATGTTGCAGCTCTCCCCTGTATCGATTTGCCTTTGTCCATGCCTTGCAATTGTTAGATCTGTTTTACATTAGCGCATTCTCAGTTCTTCCAAGTCTCCAATGCAGTTTCTATAATCTCCCTTGTGGAATCTTGTTGACTAGATGATCTTTTATGAGTCCTGGGATGCTCTTTCTTTCCCTCCTTTGATAACTCTAAGACCAGGTGCAGACATTACAATTTTCCAGTTTAGGTGATTAGAAACTGGTCTTTAGCCATAACAGAACAGAAGTTTGGAGCGCATAGATTGGTTTAAAAATGGTATATCCCAGTCTAAGATAGATCTGGATCAATGTAGTATCAGATTTAACTGATTTGGGTTAAACCTGTCTATTGAACTTCAGTAGCATATCCTCTCCTGACTCAACTTAGGTCATCGTCTGCCAGCATCCCCTCTCCACTAGCCTCTCCTTGTATGGAGACAAGCTAGTACCTGCTGGGTGCTCAGCTGATCTGTGCTGTGACAGACCCGAGCCATCATGGATTCAGGCAGGCAGAGAGGAGGCTTGGGCAGTGGGTACATTAGTGCTCCATACAAGCAGGGATCAGGCCCAGTATCAGCAGCAGCCAGCAAGACATGTCAGGCAGCTTAGGATGCTTGCACTAGGCAGCAGGGACACAAGTGCTTCATAAAAGGAAGGATTGGGGCCCTTAGATCCCAGTCCTCCTTTCTACAGAGCCGGGCTATCCCTAAATGGCTGTCAGGTACATGTCCCCAACCCTCTACTGTCACTGTGGACCCTTCCTATACCCATCCCTAGGCTTTCAGGACAGCCCCAGAAAGGGTCACCATGGCACATCTGGCAGCCCTGCCAGTGGCGGCAGGGGGGAGCGTACCACGGTGTCTCCCTCTGGGACTCTCTTGGAAGCCTAGGGCTGGGGAAGAGTCTGTGGTGGGAGTGAGGGGCTGGGAGTGTGTGCTTAGCAGCCAGTCAGGGATCGTCCCTGCTTGGCTGCCCTTGGCACTCTCTGCCTTGATGAGAGGCATGTGGGAACACCTCCTGCCTTCTGCCCTCATCCAGTGCCTTCCCTCCCCCCTCCCACATCTGAAGGGTGAATGTGTTTTCTGTTTGCTCCCAAGCTAATCTGTGCAGTTTGGAGAAACCCACATAGATTAGATTGATTCTGCTTCAAGCTTTTTGAACGTCTGTACTTAGTCTAAATGTCTTCTGTTCCTCCAGAACAGCTGTTGTTCCAGAGTGACAACTTGATACGACCTACGAGGTATCTGAAATGCTATTTTTGTCATTTTTTCCCATTAGATATGAGCACCATGTCCTTGGTTTGCAGTGCTGATAAATACTTACTATGCCATAGAACTATTTTTGATTAATCTTATCCCCTTCTCTTAATGCATTCAAATCTCAGGTGTCAACAATATCCTAGTATAGTAAATTAGGTAAAATGGTTCTGATCTTCCTGTGAAACTGGATTTCTACTGAAGATAATTCATGTTGTATGGGTACTGCACCAGGTACGGATCAGAATTTGTATGTTTTGCTTTCTTTAACAGTTTCTTCATAGTGCTCAGGGTTGGAAGGGACCTAAACAGATCATCAGGTCTGACCCCCTGCCCTGAGCAGGAACAAGTGTGGGGGTCATAACACCCCAGCCAAATATCTGTCCAGCCTCCAAGATCCTTGCATGCACCAGGCCAGGGGCAGGTACAGGGGACACATTCAGCCTTGAACTCACAACCATCTGGGCTCAAGCACACAAACCACAGCTTCAGACACCAAGGACAAACTAGTTGCATCCCATTTTTCACCATGCCATTGGATTGTGGATACTTGGGACACCCATATTTATATGCAAAGCCTTTAAAATCAAAACAGCTACATTTTGGGAATCCCATGTCTGGCAACTGATTTTGAGTAATGACATGACTTGTTGTATTTTCCAGTAATGTAATTTCCAGGTAGTAGGAATAGCAATTTAAGTAAACTTTTTCTTCATGCACAAATAGGTCAGCGCACAGTTGATACCAAGGAGCTAATATCTCCTCTATGACTACAATAGGTTATTTCTTCTGTGCTGAGCTGTATTTCTGACATGTTGTATAAACCTCCACAGATTATTCAATATCAGCACTCATACTGGACCAATCGTTGCTCATCTTTTTCATTTCTCAGTGCCCAAATGTCCCTCATGTATTTTATCTATCATGTTTTTCCTTAACACCATGCCTTCTGCAGGGACTGCAGTAGTTTCTGCAGGGACTGCCCACATTTAAAATTCTGGAACCTGATCACCTTTCATGTTGTTGTAGACTAAATGTTTTCCTTTTGTGTTTTTTATATTTAAATTATACAATGGCAGGTGAAAAAATGCCTCTATTTTGGGATGTGCATCTGTTAATCCCTTTTTGGCTATTGTTATCATGGTTTGTGAACAGGCTCAGCTAGAACATAAATTAACACATTTTTTTTTCAACTATATTATCAGAGCTAACATTTATCTTTCAATGTATACGTATAGACACTTTGTTTTGGTAAGTGCTCTCAAGGTATAAGACACTAGTCTGCAGGTTTTTTTTCCATATTTTTCAATGTATGCTGTCCCTATGCTTTTGTTGAGAATTCGTGGGTCCAGAGTAGATATATTTAGCTTCTGACTGCTTCCAAAAATGTAATCTCTGTTAGGAATTGAAAAGTATTCCTTTTTGATGTTTAAAAGTTATCGTTAGCATGTGCAGCATGCTGTCATATCTCCAGGTAACCCATTTGTACTTCTGGTGATCTGCTTTGCACTGAATTCTCTGCACTGTGCTTTCTGCACATTGCCTTGGGATTCTATGATTCTGTAATCCTATCCAGTTCAACTGGCTTGTCCTCCAGACTCTGTACATGTTCTGGTATGTAGCACTCTTCAAATGTTTTAGTACTCTCCCATAGTTATTATTTTGTATTTGAGAGTTGCAAAAAGATTGAGAAAAGATAGCTTCTCTGACCAGGTCTTTCTCTTTGGGTCCACTAGGCAACATACAGATAGTGAAGGTCTACTTGAATTTCTTCCTTTTTTTCTGCTGTATTGCTGGACAGCTATAAGTTCTCTGAAAGTGGCAAATGTCCCTTTTATTCCCCCTTTTCTTTACCTTGTTTTGCATTATTTGGTAGCTCACTCAATAAGTCAGAGAGCCAGAGATCAGAAACTATAATACATTTTATTGAAAGCAACCTGCTCCTACAGAATACTATTGCCAAGTGGCCCAGCTAGCGCACACACTGCCAGGGCTCCAACACTCCTTCAAGTACCTTTCAGCATCCAGTCATGTTACACTTAGGACCTGTGAACTGCATTTAAAATGTGAGTGTCCAAGCAGTAAATATTCAAGCAGTAAAACAGGTGGTAAGTGAGACTGTGTCATGCTAACTGCAATCATATTATAGCAGTTAGGACTTTTCTGGGGAGAAATATCATCAGATTATAGTAAACAACACATGCTTAATTATTATCCAACTGCTCCAAGGAGACAATACTAGCATAGCTGGCTGGTTGTCAGTCCCCAGCTGGGCATGACACTGGAGTCTTGAACCAGCTCTAGTGTGGTGCTCAGTGTGGGACCAACAAGCAGCTGATTCTCAATCCCAGTCCTGGCAATGCAGTGCACAGTAGTCTTAAACTGGCTCTGGTCTCTTATTATGTTGCGGGTTATACTTGGAGATTGTAGTAAACATTACCATATTGACTGCTCGGAACATGTTCTAACTTTTAATACAGCATGGTTACACTTACTACAATATAAATAAAACACATGCTAAGTGTCTTGTGCAACAAAGCTCTAACTGAACAGGCACATGTAACAGCTCTAACAGTATACTGCACAGCACCTAAGCAATCTAAGTATCTTTTTACAGCTACCCCTGTTTACTGGAAGCGCCTCAATATATGCTTAACCTTAAAGACTGCTTAACTTTTAATGAAATCACTGTCGAGTAATACTGTTGAGAATCTAGTTGAGTAATATTTTATATAAAAGGTAGGTTCCTTTATATATAGCACCTTAGGGATTAATCCTGCAAATTGAGGAGCACTGTGGCCCAATCCAGCAAAACACTTAAACACGAGTAGTTCCACTGACATGGAATTTTAACTAGTGTTTGTGGGCCTGATCTTGTACCAACAAAAATCAATAGCAGCACTAGAGGGTTGGACTAGAGGGAAGCATCTCACTTCATATAGTCTTCAGAGGTATTATGACTGCTTTTCTCCATGGAAAAAAGAAAGAAGGAGTAGGAGGTGGTGCTGCTCCTCACTTATTTTCCAAAGGCTAGAAATTAGAGCACTTATTTGGGATGTGGAAGACTAAGGTTCAGATCTTCCCTTGCCAGTTTTGGAACCAGGACTTGATCCCAGTTGTCTGAAATCCTAAATGTGTGCTCTCTCATTTCCTTCTACGACCAGGTGACCTATCACCTGGACAAGGGAGAAGAGATTGATGTCATATATCTTGACTTCAAAAAAGCCTTCAGTCTGGTATCCCATGATCACCTCTTGGTGAAACTGGCCAATTGTCGCCTTGGGTCCACCACGATCCACTGGCTGGAAAATTGGCTCCATCGGACCCAGAGGGTAGTAATTGATGGAAGTCACTCATCATGGTGTCCTGTGACCAGTGGGGTCCCCCAAGGCTCTGTCCTTGGACCCATACTGTTCAACACCTTCATTAATGATGTGGACACTGGAGTCAGAAGCGGACTGGCCAAGTTTGCCGATGACACCAAACTTTGGGACAAAGCATCCACACCAGAAGACAGGCGGGTGATTCAGGCTGACCTGGACAGGCTCAGCAAGTGGGTGGACGAGAATCTGATGGTGTTCAACGCCAATAAATGCAAGCTTCTCCACCTTGGGAAGAAAAACCCGCAGCATCCTTATAGGCTCGGCAGTACTATGTTGGCTAGCACTATGGAAGAAAGAGACTTGGGGGTCATCACTGACCACAAGACGAACATGAGCCTGCAGTGTGATGCTGCAGCTAGTAAAGTGACCAAAATGCTGGCTTGCATCCATAGATGCTTCTCAAGCAAATCCTGGGACGTTATTCTCCCCTTGTACTCGGCCTTAGTGAGGCCGCAGCTGGAGTACTGCGTCCAGTTTTGGGCTCCACAATTCAAAAAGGATGTGGAGAAGCTTGAGAGAGTCCAGAGAAGAGCCACACGCATGATCAGAGGTCAGGGAAGCAGACCCTAGGATGACAGGCTGAGAGCCCTGGGGCTCTTTAGCCTGGAAAAGCGCAGGCTCAGGGGTGATCTGATGGCCACCTATAAGTTTATCAGGGGTGACCACCAGTATCTGGGGGAACGTTTGTTCACCAGAGTGCCCCAAGGGATGACGACTAGGTTGAATGGTCATAAACTACTACAAGACCGTTTCAGGCTGGACATAAGGAAGAACTTCTTTACTGTCCGAGCCCCGAAGGTCTGGAACAGCCTGCCACCGGAGGTGGTTCAAGCACCTACATTGAACACCTTCAAGAGCAAACTGGATGCTTATCTTGCTGGGATCCTATGACCCCAGCTGACTTCCTGCCCTTTGGGCAGGGGGCTGGACTCGATGATCTTCCGAGGTCCCTTCCAGCCCTAATGTCTATGAAATCTATGATACCACTAACAGAGTATGGCACAGGCTGCTTACTACGAGATGCTTTACTGCTTTAAGATTACAGTAGTCATGTGGAAGGTAGGAGAACAGGGTTCAAGTACCTGCTCCAGATCCGGAAGAGAAGGCATTTGAATGGGGGCCTTCCACACAGAGCTCTACCTATTAAGTAAATTGCATTGTATGTGATACAGTCTGCTAAACGTGCCATGAGAGTATGTACTGGATTGAACATCTACAGGAGGCAGGATGGGAAATGCCTAATTTGTGAATCCACCCATATCTTTGTTTAGAGGCCAGTACAATGTTTAAAGTTACAGCTGGTCATGAATCTCTATGGGTTTAGCCCCACATATTTTGTAAATTAGTTACAGCACTTAACACCTGGGTACTACAATGCTATAAGAAAAAATAGGTGCTGTAGTTCTGGGGATGTGCAGTCCTAATTGGTTTTTAATCTACATAAATAAAAATAAATATGTTTTGAAACAATATACTCAAAGAAGTAATGCCTTCTGAATTCCAGAAGGCACCGCGATTCAAAGCGGGCAGTGTAAAGATAGCCCTTATAAATTTATCATCCAAGGCAGCATAACTAAGGATGCTGTTACTTTCTCAGTCTTGCCAAGTTTTTGGTCTTAATATCTTGTGACAATGAGGTTGTGTGTGGGGTTTCCTATTTCTTTTTTTTCTTGGTTGTTTTTTTTATACTTTTAAATTTGTGCCTTTTGATTTTTTCAAAAAGCATTCTGGAAAAGTGTGAGCAGGAAGTGAGCAAGAGATCTTCTCTACATTATTCAGTATTTTAGACTTTCAAAACACATTCTTTTTTAACATATAAAACAGTCCAAAACTTGTTAACATGTTCTCAGCA